>NC_060152.1:24171290-24180064 GCF_021292245.1 Micropterus dolomieu | reverse complement strand
TGTGTGTGTGTGTGTGTGTGTGTGTGTGTGTGCGTGTGTGCGTGCATCCCAGAACCCTGGAGAGTGGGTGTCTGTGTTTGTATATTTGCACTTGTGTGTAAAGCCAGGCAGGGAGGGTTTTATTCAGGATTTCATTAGCAGGGAATAGGAGATGTTTAGCCTGGCCAGCCACCTCTGGCTCAGGGACAAGAGTGTGTCTGTAACCCAGCTAAACTGTCTGTAAGGGCAAACACTGTGGCGGTTTTATAGAGTTTAACTGTGTTTCTTTATATATTCCTCTCAGACTGAGAAAGAATGAGTAGAGGTTGAGCTCCAGAGTTTGTTCACACTTGGAGCTGTCCTACTGTGCAGCTGGATACAAAAAGAAATGTGTCCTGTGTGCTATTTAAGCGAATCGGATTTAAACAGTATCAGTGGTTAGTAACGTGAGACACTGGACTATCGAGGAGAAGGCACTGTGTGTGCAAGGGTTTCTCATTTTTGTTGGTATTCTTTATTAATGGTGAGAGCAACATTTTAATCAAATTAAATATAAATACATGGAATACTCATTGGTTGGATGCCTCTCTGATATCTTAGAAGACAGACGCTTACCTTTATTGATCAAACTACCAGTATTTGTTACATTCTGCACATCATATCTTTCGGTAACAGATTTTGCACTTTGCTGACAACTTTAATGTGGTTAGGAGGTGGCTGCTTTCTTTCACTACATCCTTTAATCTTCAGCACACTCAGATTGGTGTGTGATGAAGAATATAAAATCCTAATGTCCTGCGGTTACTTGGCCCAAAAAATACTTTGCTGAGAAAACCTTGTAAATACCAGGACTTTATTTTTCAAGCTTTAAGGTTTACCAAAAGTGTTACTGAAGAAAATTTGTGTAAAATACAGGCATGTAAGATGAGCTTTGTGACTTCACTGTGTACTGTCAAATTCTAACCCTAAGGGCTCAAGCTGGATTTATATTTAATGCAAGGTGTTTCCGGGAGTCCCGCCGTTGATACCTATGGCGAGGGTTTTGACTTACAGTTCAGCGTCAGGTTTCATCCATAGCCCCACCACAACATCAGAAGGATGTATCGCACATGATCAGGCCATATACTGCTTTAATTACATTCCCCACATTAATCATGTTTACATGCTTTAATCTACTTTGTGATACGTGCAACGCTGGGAGGATCCGCTTTGTTTCATTAATAAATATGAGACTGCGATACCCACAGGTGATCATGATCAGTTAAAAGTTTGCAGTGGAGGTGGCTTTGGAAGATGTGTTCCTCAAAAGGAGAAAAATCTTAACCTTGTGTCAGTCACAATTCATAAAAAGTGGTATCTCCATTGCTGCCATAACATAGAAATACTTTTACTACATACACAACTATAGATGACTTACAATCACACTTTTCCCTTCATGTTATAGGTTTCTGGTCCATTTCCACATACCAAATTTAATTTAAATACTGGATTTTTGTTTGTAGAGCTCTGTCTAAGTGTCACTCCCTGATCCTTGTGTATACAGTCATTTCTATAGTCAATATTAGTACAGTATGTCTATTGTAATTGATAGTAATGTGCTCTTGGTTTTGGAATAGAGAATGCTAACAGACGGCGTCAAGGAAATGTGTGTGAAATGAAATGTATATAGCATGTACAGTGCAGGCAGAATTATACAGACCTTTAGTCACTGCTAGGCTTGAGTGAGTACTTGGTTCAAACGAGTACATAATGTACTTTTTTGAAAATATAGTTCTCTTACTATTGAAATCAAAAACATTGCTCTGAAGCTCAATTCTCATGCTGTTCTGTAAATTGTTTCTAACAAATATAGCAACTTCTGATCAACTCATATCAGTTTCAGGCTTCCTTGTAAACCCCGCCTATGTCCGGGTTAAAGCCCGCCCATTCCGAGTACAGATGCAGATTATTTTATTTGTTGAACAGATACAGAAAGTGGTGCACTCGCTCATCCCTAGTCACTGCTGTTGCTGCAACTGACCTGTGTTTACTGAGACCAGGTGTGGCCTATCAACTGCCAGAGAAGGAACTTTATGGACTTGTGTCATCGAGTCCACAAGTGATGACAGATACTCTAAAAAACAGGTTGAGATTTTGTTCCATGATACATAGAAAAAGACAGTCGGCAGAGTCTTTTTCACAATTTCTTCATTGAAAAGTTGGACTCTCTTTATTACTCTCTTTTACAGTTATCACTCCCCTTATTACTCTCTCCACTCTCCACAAATGGCTGGATTAAACCGGTCAAGTTCTCTGGAGGATGTTAAAAGGCATTCTGTGAAATGTAAAGACACTGAAGTAGCTGAAGAGCGATGGGTAAATGACAAAATCACTTAAATGTGTTTAAGTTCACAGATTGATTCACACTAACTGAGTAAAGGTATTCACAAATGGAATTTTCCTTTGACAGGTCTGATCTGCACTGCCCTGAGACGAGAATGAATATAGCAAAAAATACAACAAAAAGAGTGAGAGTGAGAAAGATACAAAAGAGAGGAGAGAGATAGAAGGAAGCAACAGCTAAGTAGGATAAGGAACAACATATGGGGGAAATCCCTCAGGCCGTTCTTTCAATTATCTCTCTGGTCCCTGGTGTAGGGATCACTCGCCCACCAGCGCAAACACCCTCACACCCCACTGCCTCACTCAAAATGAGAATCAGAAATGTGCCGACAAAATCCCCACGTTGATAGTAATAATGACATCATGCATTTAATGCACAGAATGTTCGCAAGTAATGATTGTATGTTAGAGATCAATATTTTCAATTACATAAATATATTTTTCTGCGAACACAAAATATAATTATATTTATTGTTTACATACAAACAAGTTAATATCTGAATAAATGTAATAAAAAATTATGTAAAGAATAGAAACTTAAACTTTGTAGATTTGTCATTTTAACTACTATATATATATATATATACATACCCCAGAAAACCCTGAACAGAAAGTAGTTTAGAAAATGGATGAATGAATGTGCATAACAAAGGATGGATTAATGAAATTAAATGACTAATAGCTGGTGGGAAGTCTGATCTAGATGTGTACTATAATATAGCGGATCAATTTATGTGTTTGATAAAATTCATTGTCTTCATATCTGTAACAGCATGTAGGTGTAGGTGTAAGAAATGCAGGCAACAATGTCTGACTCATGTCCAGAACCCACATTCTGTGTAAACACCATGACAAAGAGATATCAGGGTTGTCACAGCCCGGCTCATGGACTGGATAAAAACGGGAGACACACGGGTAGACTAAATAACAAAGGAATTAATAAGAAAATAAGCGAAACCAATGAGTAGGAAGAATCTGTAAAATCAGTTGTGTAAGGAGTGGATGAGTGAAAATGTCACTCAATCAGGTCTGCAACCTTGGAGACAGAAAGCACACCAACAGCAATATGACCCCTGCAGAGGGGCCGTCACACAGGTCAGCTAATGATCCTTAAACTAGGAACAAATTCAGCGGATTCAGGATTGCATGGTCCCTGGAATTAGTCCCCAAAGTAACATTTCTGTGTCAGCATTGCCATCACTACCCGATACAGGTTTGCTGGAAGCTCACTATCGACGTACCCTCTTTTTAACTGGATTATGCTGACGTTACATTGTGAACAACAAATTTGTGTTGAACTCATAGAAATCCTGCTCTCTGTGAACGCCAACACACACACACACACACACACATGGAGTAAAGTCACCGAAAAGCAGAGAGGCTTTGCTGAAGAAAGTAAAGTCAAACCAGGTGGAAGAGGATATATTGTTTATAGAGTATATAGTGACTTAGCTGTTGTAAACTTTACTATTGCTGCTCTAGTGGCGCCTTCACCCATGCCTGGTCATGTAACCTTCTTCCCTGTTTATACTCTACAGACCTCTACTTTCCCTCTTTGGCTGTTTCTCAGCCTTCTATCCTTCTTTACGGTACCTGAAGTCCAGCACGTTCAAATGTGCCGGTGTATAGAACTCACCCACTGCCCCCCATCACTCCTATGCACGAGCACTAACAAACTGAGGGGAGGGTCCACACCACTTTCTATGCTTTCCATTTACAGAGCCAGGGCTGTGTAGGAAAACCTTTTTTTTTTTCCAGAGCACACACAAAACAGAGAGCTAGCAAACCATGAGGACATATTCACTGAATTTAACAAACAAGTGTACTGGATTACAGTCACTTACAATCCATTTAATGAAGACCCGCTGAATTTCCCTGGGACGCACTCAAGTGACCACCTGTGGGTCCCGGGGATTCACTGCATTGAAAGCCTATCAGCTGACTCACTGAAGCTGTCAAAATCGATGGTGGTGGTTGGCTTTCTAATTTCCTCATATATTGGTGGCATATTTGACATATCCAGCATAGTAAATGTAACGTTTATCTTGATTATTTGATGATTCATGTGTTTACTGTTGTTGTTGGACAGGAGATGAAAGGAGACGGCATCAGAGCAGCAGAGCAGAGAACAGTAGAGTGAACAAGGTGCATCATCAAGTCTGTCATCAAGAAAATAATCAGTAGATCTCTGCAATCTTTGTAATTTTAAGTAACTTTAAAAAGAAATTTACTAAGTATGGTTCTCCCAGTAAAATGTGGCCATTTCCACCACTGGCTGTGACATAGACTAGAATCCCACCACATTTCCACATTTTTTCACTAAAACATCCAGATTTTTTTATTCTTAACATTGAGAGAAGGGCATTATATTCAATACATTCAATAACATGTATTTTACCTATTTTACCACTATTTTACCATTTGCTCACCATTTTTATCCAGTTTTTAAAAATGATGTCTCTTTCTTACACGTGATGCTGACAGCCCTAAAATACATGATAACATGTTCTTTTCTAATAGTCTTTATAAGAGGGGCAGGCAACTTCTGGAGAAATAATTAGAACACCATACACTGAATCATTTTGATACAGACTGTCAAAACTCCAACACAATTCATATAAAGCAGAGATACTGACATTTGTAAAAACCTGGACAGAATCTCCTTCTATCCAGAAACTAGATCAGCTTCATGACCGTGGGCCATACCCTCTGCTCTGTATTCAACACAGACTTAAAATAGCTAATAGCTAAAGGTTGTGCTTTTTGTCTCTCCCTTTTCATTCCACCAATAAAGTCTGCGTCAGGCACTTAACACGGTGTTCTAAGAAGCGGCGCACTGATGGGCCAGAGCTGTACATCTCAGAGCTGTGATATCATTGCGAGCCTTGGACATTTTTTTAAGCCCTCTGTATTTCAGTTGCTGCTTCCTGTGAGTAAATTTAGCCCTGAACAGGATTTGCCAAAACATCTGCGTACTAACTGGAATTATGCTTGCTGCCAGACAATATTAAATCATCGTATATTCTCAGGAAGTGTTGGGGACTATTGGAGCCCTCAGCAATTTCCATGGAGTAACTGTTTGAGGTAGAGGGCTCTGACAGGAGCTTTTAAGAGGCAGAGAATCCATTAGACAAGGGTCGCTACAAAGTGGTCAACTATTAAAAATGCAGCAGCACCATTATTCCCTGACCCAGCCTACAACTTCTGTCTCCTTCATTGCCTCGCCCTTTATTTTCCTTTGGATCTCTATCTGTCTTTATTTTTTTCTTCTTTTTTCTTCTTTTTGCTACCGCCATCTGTTCTCTTTTTGATATACTTCACTCTACTTCAAATGCCTTTTTCTCCTCTCTCCTCCTTTCTCTCTCCCTCCTCCGCATATTTTCTATTACAAAACTGGCAGGGGTGAGCCTCTCTCACCCCTCCGTGCATGCACTGACCCGCTGGAGCTTTTTCACTCCTATTCAACATAGCAAGGCACTGGTCAGCATCCGCTACTGTACTGGGACAAGAATAGAACAGCCCACGGAGAATAATAAATGGACATATATGGGTGGTTAGGAGAGTCCCTTTTAAGCAGTAAAAACTACCCAGGCCTGGTAAACTGAACAGATGGTAGGAAAGAGAGAGAGAGAAAGAGAGAGAGAGAAAGACCAGTACACAGTGGGAGAGAGGCAGGAAAAGA
This sequence comes from Micropterus dolomieu, assembly GCF_021292245.1. Classification (NCBI taxonomy): domain Eukaryota; kingdom Metazoa; phylum Chordata; class Actinopteri; order Centrarchiformes; family Centrarchidae; genus Micropterus; species Micropterus dolomieu. Next base: position 24,174,021 of record NC_060152.1, on the reverse strand, counting down.
GAAAGAGAGAGGCAGAGAAAAAGCAGGGAAAGGAGGGAGTGAGAGTGTTGGGTAGGGCATTAGAAGAAGGCAACATAAGGCTATTCTCTGGTCTCTACATTGGCATATGATGCTATCAAGAGCAGAGCTGGGACCCAAACAGAAAAGCCGGGTCTTAAACAACAGGCACATGATAATGTTGTCGGTTGTAAAACTACAACTGATGCAGGCAGGCAGATGTGTGAGGAGAAACAGGACATGAGCAGAATGCATGCTGTGCTATAAACCTTATATCCTCTGTTTACTTTACACACTAAACACACACACACACTTTTCAGTTTCTGTATGTGTGTGTGATATATGATGCATAATTTATGGTCGCCGTTTATGTTTGACAAGAGGAGGAACAGAAGCTTAGAAGGAAACAAGGAAGGAAGGAAATGATAGAAGAGGGAGGATAGCTCAGTGTAGGGGTTAATCAGGTTTTTTTTTTGGTGTCCTCTTTGTGTTTACACATGCATATCACCATGCTGTGTGTGTCCCTCTTTCCCTCCTGCCTTTATGATGTTTACACATCACAGCTAAGCCAACCACTGACCACATTTATCTAGCGAATAATACAGAGTAATTCATTAATTATTGTGAAAAGCTCATTTTTGAAGGGATGGAATATTGTATTTAGATGTCCGGGCGTGTCCGCATGTGTCATTACTTTGATATCAGCTGAATGCTGTTTCTCATTATCCTAATTAAAGCTCCTCATGTGCCACTGAGCATATTAGCACACTGATCTGCAGCAAACTAATGATCGGCTGGTTGATAATGTGACTCCCCCCCCCCCACACTTTCAGCTTCTGTCTTATCTTGCTCTTAACGATTATCATCAAAGATTCACATCCTCAGTTAGTCATCATCAGAGGCTAAAAAGTTGTTGTTTTTCTTTTTTACTTGAATAGCTCTACTACATTCAGTGGTACCACCACACATGCATAGATTAAAGTTTATATATGGGATTTTATAGATAGAGAGAGACAAAAGTGCAAAGTCAAGCAAATCATCTTTGCAATGAGGAGTGAATGAAGGTATAAGGGGAAATGAGAGTGACTAGAAGGTATCATAAAAGTTATAGTTTATATTTACTAAAGATAAGGACGAGTGTCTAAGGAAATGTCCAGCAGATCAGAAGCTTTATGGTGGGGAAAAAATATAATAAAAATAAATGTCTGTAACTGGGGTATAACAAGAGGAATTTGCCTTGTCAAAACCATGTATGTCTTTAAAAAAAAATCACAAAAGGCAACATGTCAGATTTTGTTGTTATTGCTGTGAAATCTGATGCGCCGACTCATTCCACACCAACCACAGGGAAACTCTCAGAAAGTCACAGCAACAATCACAAGCTGTTTTGCACTTTCATTTTCTCCATTTAAGGATTCCAGCAAAATGTAAGAAAATGCTTGCCCTCTGAGAAACAACAACGGGCATCAACAATATGCCAACACGCAACAACGCAGCTGCGCTTCAGGGTAAACCCCTCCCCCTGATCTCCTCAAAACCCTCTTACTGCCATGATTAAGGGCCACTAGGCTCACATAAGAGGGCATGCTGTCTCTCCCTGCCCCCCTGCTAATGTACACTAATTGTACCTATAGCCCATTATGGAGGCAGAGCAAGAGCAGTTCTCAGCTTAATAGCAGCACATTTACACACATCTGGCTAAGCATTGTTAGTTTAAGCTAGTCATTTCATAACTGCCTTTGTGTGAAGGTGGTGCATGTGTGCGCTTATAAGTGAGCATGTCTGTTTTAAGATTGCTATTGTAAGGCAGCGAAGGCAGCGCTTATACAAACACACACACACGTACGAGCACATGATTGATTTCCACAGGAGGAGAGCCTCCACTCTCAATCAAGATTAATAAGAGGCCATTTACATCTACAATCAAATCAGTGAGCAGAGAGAGAGAGAGAGAGAGAGAGAGAGAGAGACAGAGATGTAAAAGTGTGAGAAAGAGCTAAAAAGATACCATTTAAATATAACTAGTAAGTCTTTGTCTGCTCTTTCCTATTGTACACAAGGAAAAGAGCCTGGAAACTACCTGCATGCCTACATTCACACCCAAAAACATTTCACACACCCAAGCGGGTACACACACACAGTCCTCATATTTGAAGTCAGAGAGCAACACAGGCAGATCAAACACTCGGTTGTTGTCAAGGTCTATATACATGTATGGGGCCTCTGACACACACACACACACACACACAACAACTATTCTTCTGGGACTCCAGAGAGCTTTAATGACAGCAAGCTGCTCTGAGAAGGGGTCAGCCAGGGGAGTCACCACTCAGAGGCCACACACACGCAGACGCACACTCACTTACAGACTTACACATACATAAACGTGAGCAAATATATTCACTTCACAGTCACACATGAACCAGCTCATGTACCTTCACGGATCCAAAGCTGACATACAGACGCAGGTTTTATTCATATATGGATGTATATGCGAACACAAACACATACACACACACACAGGCAGGCACAGCCAAGAGGGAACACTGGAAAAGGTAGGATCCAATTTGATTTGACCTTGATAGCAAAGGGAGAGAGGTAGGGCTGTTGGAGGGGGTGGTGTGGTGGGGGGGGGGGGGGGGGGGGGGGGGGGGGGGGGGGGGGTTCTTGTAAAAAAGACAGACAGAAACCGACTGCTTCCTACTTTGACTTCTTTAGAAAAGATGTTCTCCAA
>NC_060152.1:24130679-24171270 GCF_021292245.1 Micropterus dolomieu | reverse complement strand
GGGGGGGGGGGGGGGGGGGGGGGGGGGGGGGTGGATGGAGTGTAAGGAATGAAGTGATGGTCTGGGCCAGATACCTGTTGCAGATACTTCAGAGAAATTACATGACCTTGAACTGAAGAATAAGAGACAGCAGTGTGACACGGTGACATCTGCACACATAAAATGGTGTGACAGACACACATCAAATTAAGTCAATCTAACATACATCGCATGCAGCAAAAAATCTTGTGCAATAAACCCGCCAAATCACAAAGTGAATTTTATTGGATGCTCCTGGATTCACTGACAGGGTTGATTAGAAATGCTGCTTCTTTGTTATTGCAAGAATATGAAATAAGGTTTCCTTTTAAGTTCATTTAAAAAAATGACACAATCACAATTATTTTATGTTTTTTTTCCAGCATGCTGTCAATATTTTTCTAAGCATGACTTGTTTAAAAATTGAATTTATCAGGAAGATTAATTCTGTTTTTTTCATTTTAATTTAATGAAATAATTCTGTTCAGTGAAAAAATCTATTACAAAAAGAAAAACAATTTTGCCAAGAGACAATTACCATTTATATCCTTGAAGTTTCTTTCATTAAAAGGAAATTTAGAAAGAACAGTTTTTATTATCCAGTAGCAGACATGCATTTCCTCCTCCAGATTAGCAAGCAAAAAGGCGTTCGTCATTGAAGATGTTGTTTATTACAACCAAATCACAGATGTGCATTAACAAACAGTTTCCAGCTTCTGTTTGTTCATCTTGAGCACATTCTTAAAAACATCAGACAGCTCCCAGATGTGAATGTGTGCAGCTCCAAGATCAACAGATAAGCCAGTAATGTTTAAGCTAATCAATAAAAGCCTACATTTCAGTCAGTATGTACTTGACTTAGCTGAGGCAGTGTGAATTTAACTAAATAGAATAGATCTTTTCATTAAAAAGTAAAACTTTCATTAAGAGTGTAATTATGTCAAAACTGCAACCCTTTTCGCCATTCTTTTAGTTGATCAGTATCAGCTTTCATCCGTACAGTAATTGTCGTAAACTAATATTATCCACAACGTGCGGCAGAAACGCATGTGTTATAAAAAGCAGTGAAAATGTGTTCAGAACCCTTTTTAAATAAGGAGTAATATTTGTGTTTCCTAATGTAACAAATTTGATATTGTAGCAATTGTGATTGTGCTTTAGATGTTGTTTGTAGGGGGTTCCGTCTTTTTGGTCAATAGTTTTGAAATTACAAGAGATATTTAGACTTTTACAGTTTGGCATTTTATTTTTTTAGCGTGGGGATGCAGAGCTATTTGGGTTATCTCAGGTATGTCGTGTGAACTATGCAGTTGTCCAAAGAAAAAAAATTTAAATTGGCCAGATGCTCAGTATTAAATCATTTGGACTGGAATGTGGGGAAAGAAACTTGATTAAGACTACCAATGTGTTCTCAGTTCAAATAATAGCATATAGGGCTCCACATTCATACTAGATGTGTTACTACTGGCCTGCAAATGCATCATGCAGTTTGGTTCAAGGTTCAACATATTTTTAACAGTGGAGCAATAATTGTCTTACCTGCTCTTCCCACTCAGTGTCCACCCAACAGCGTGATCACTCTATTCTCATAGCATCCCACGCCTACGCTTTTATCTTTGCTTCTCTCTCCATCTCTCCTGCCTACTGACATGTACACATTTACTAAATGCTGCACCAAACCTGCCAACTCCTCACACTTACTATCACACAAAAGGGAAAAAAACAAATGAATCACAGCAGACAAAGGGAATGGCGGGCTGGGTGATATGATGCGGGAGCAATCGATCAGGCCTCAGTGATCCATTTTCCTCTTCTTCGTGGTAGAGGACTCAGAGATATAAGAAATATCTTGTGTGCGTGTGTGGATCTGTGTGTGCATGCAATGTGTGAGTAAGAGAATTGGAATAAAACTGAAAAAACAAAGACAAAAAAACTTTCTGTATTCTTGGTAATCTGAGATGCGTAGCAGGTTCCATCAATCATGTCTACAACATGCTATCATGGGTGAATATGAGCTGGGGATGGCCAATGAAGGGCGCGGGAGACGGACAAAGTAGGAGAGAAAACAAGGGCTGAGGGAAGGGTGGGCCTCATGCCCTGAACTTGAACTTCGAGCTGGTGGGGTCAGAGAGGGGAGGATGAAGGTCAAGTGCTCAGTGTGAATGGAAAAGGAAAAACCCAGCTGGGTGACACCAATACCTCCCTGCTCAGAAACAGATGGGGGAGAGGGGACAAGGTGCCATTTAGCAAGCTGTCTTGCGAGGCAATTTCAGCATCTATCTCGGTGCTGTTTCAAGGTGTTTCACCATAGTACCTGAAGTGCGTACATTTTGCTCTTTTCCTGGCTTGGTAAAACACGATCTCACTCTTTAGATATGCTACGATGAGACCCCTTTTTGGGTCCTGGTCCATAGATTGAGGAACATGACACAGTTGAGATGTAAATCAAACACTCGTGACCATGCTGATTGGGAAGGAGAGTTAAATAGGCAGCAGAGAGGAAAGATAGAGTGTTAATTGAAAGAAAGGTTGTCAGATGGGTTTTGAGAGAGTTCCACAATGAAAAAACTGATGTGTATTTGCAGCACACAAACACGTTTCTTTCCTTTGAGTTTGAGGGGTAACCTACCTTGGTCTGGAGATAGTGGGGGTAGTAGTAGGTGTAGTGGGGGTACATTGGTTGCTGCTCCAAACGTTTTCCCATGTAGCTGGAATCCAATTTAAGGTCCTGGAGGCTGGAGATAGAAGCTCGCAGGTGGGGTATGATCACACCAAGGGGATGGCCTGGATCCTTCAGACGACCGTTTCCAGGGGTGGAGGATGCAGAGAGAGAGAACGCTCCCCTCTCACTGAGGTGTATGTGTGATAAACGCACAGAGGAAGGGACAGATAGAAGGACAGATAGTACTTGGGATTTTTGTCTGTCTACTTGTCTGGGAGCTCACAGAGAGCCTCACTAAACCATCCTTTCCCGGGGATCTGGAAAGAGAGATGGCGAGGATCCGGAGTGGCAGTAAAGAAGGGGCTGGGAGACAAGGAGTTGGAGGGTGAGGAAAGGAAGAAATGAAGGAACAGTAGGAGGTAATATGGGAAACAAAAGGGGAGATTGAAGAGCAGGACGGAGAGCTGGTAAAGAAGAGGGAAGAAGAACAGGATGAGGAGGAGGAGGAGGGAGAAATAAATGGGATCCAGTTGCCGGTTCCTTGCACTCGCCGCTCTAAAAATCAGACTCACTCTTCTTCTTCACTGCTGCCCTGAACATGCCCCTCAATTTGCTTTCAGCCGTCTGTTACTCTTGTCTCTCTCCGTCTCTTTCTCTCTTCCTGTGTATCCGTTTCCCTGTCTCGTTCGTCCCACCTCTCTCTCTCTCTCTCTCTCTCTCTCTCTCTCTCTCTCACACCAGACGAGACCCTGATCCCACCAGGGGGACTCGTCTGTATCCTGGATAACACGCTGTCCTTTGCTCTTTCCTCACAAGACAGTTAAATCAGCGATGAACTCACAAATGGATGTGGACCTGGAGAGAGGAGAGGAGGAGAGGAGGAGGAAGAGGACGGGGAGGAGGAGGAGGAAGAGGAGGAGGAGGAGGAGAGAGGGTGGTCTGGAGCTGAAGCTGTGATTGCTTTTTTTCTCACTCTCTCTCTCTCCCTCCCTCTTTTGTTAAGCTCCGGGGATAGATAGGTAGATTTCGCTGGAGACCGGCGTGGAGGATGAGCAAAAAGAAAAAGCTTCGGTAAAAACTCCGCTCGTTCAGGAAGAAGCAGATAGCCTTATCCAGACGCGCACTCACACAGAGGAAAATCCCTTCTGATCCACAAGGTGCCTCCCCGAACTCTTTTTTCTTTTCTTCCCCCTGCAATCCCTCTTTCTTCTCAAGCTCTCTCCCTGACGACTTGCTTCCCACAGTGCTTGGCAGCCGTCACTGTGTGTGTGTGGTGGTGGTGGTGGTGGTGGTGGTGTTGGCGGCGGCGGCGGCGGCTGTGCTGGTGTGTGGTATGTGTGTGACTGTGCATGTAACTGAGAGAAGAGTGTGTTTGTGTGGCTGTTGCCGTCTGCTCCACTCTGCGTTCTGAGCCACAGAGGGGGCTCGGCTTCAGCGCAGCTATGCTCCTCCCTCCCTAGCTCTCTTCCCCTCTCTGTCTGTGTCTCTCTTCTTGTGTTTTTCATGGAACTATAGAACAGTGGGAGTGGTTGGTCCTGCCTTCGTTCAAGCCCTGGGGAGAGTGTGTGTGTGTGTGTGTGTGTGTCTATGTGTGCACTAAACAGAAACTGAGAGAAAAAGAGAGAGACAGAGATGGGCTGTTCTGCTGGCAGAAAGGCGGAGCTGGGGAGGGAGTATGAAGAGCAGGAGCTGGGGTAAAGGGTGAGAAGAGGATACACAAGGAATAGAATTTGAAAACAGAGAGGCCCCCCTACTGGCACTCTTTAGGCGCAGCAATGGCACATTTTCCATAATAAAAGCTGTCTTCGGATTTCTTAAACTGGGCAACATAAGTCATATTTCTTTTCTATTTTCTATTGTACATCAGCTGGCATAACCAACATACGCACGTGTAAATACATGCGTGCACACAGGTTTGAATGACCCGCCCCAAAATGTGTGCCTCAGTGCACACGGGGATGCTCCATTCACACATGCCCAGTGAAGGGCCCAACATAGAGTGTGTATGTAGTTCAGTGGTTGTGTGGCACAGTGACCCACTGACACAGTGCTGCCTGTTATGTGATGTAACCAGGTTTAAGTACTCTCTTACATAAGCACAGTGAGCCATGCATGAAAAGACTACTCTGCCCTCTGACTACAGCTGCGCGTGCGTGTATATGTTTGTGTGTGTGTGTGTGTGCGTGTGTCTGTGTGTGTGTGTGTGTGTGTGTGTGTGTGTGTGTGAGAAAGAGACCAGGGTTGGCAGACAATGCAAGTTCACTGCAGTGGAAAAAGGGGCACGAGAACAGAATGCAAACACAAAACCTCCTCTAAGATAAGAGCTTTATTTCTTGGGGGCAATTAAATTACTTTTGCAGACTGCGAAAAACACATCACTGTCTTTGTGTTATTGTGTGCCAATCTGAGAGATTTTCTGTCACTATGCCCATGCTAATCAAAGAAAAAACATTTTACTTGACTCTTCTCTAGTCTTACCTCAGCACTGGTGTGTGAAAGATCTCTCTGACACCCTATAAGACATGCGTGTAGCATCATGCCTGGAGGCAAGCCTGGACTTACTTGTGTTTTCATTTTCATCTGAATTGCCTTGTTAACCATGTGACAAATTCAGTTGTGCTATTCCACTTACTGAAAGGACTGCATACATTACATGCTGTATATACAGTTATCCTTTTTAACTTTGCATTGCTCTAATCGGATATTATGTTCTCTAATCTGAAAAAGTTTTGTAAACAGCTGCTTCAGTTTAACCTTGAATTTTGTTGATACAGTGCGGGTAGCTTTCACATTTACATAGTTTTTAAAAGCCATACAAAGAACCTGTGATGGCACGTTTTATTACCATAATTATCAGAAACATCAGTGGCAGACATTCTCTGCCACCTAAAGGAGTACAGGCTAGGGGTGCAACAAATAATCGCCGTAATCAACAAAAATCATTTATTAAATTTGTTGCCAACAAATTTAATAAATCGATTTGTTCATGACGTCATCTGGGCCGTAGCGACACTGTCACTTTAACAGAGTGAAGTAATGTGAACAGTAAAACAACACAAGATCAGTGATTGACTCTTTACTCAGCCAAAAAGGTTGTGAACTGCAAAATTTACAAAGCTGACTTACTGGCATGGGAGCAGGTCAGGTGCTGGAGTATCTGAAGAGGAGGCACATAAAGTTGACTCTCTGGATGAAGAGTCGTCTCGGTAAGCTAGTTAAAACAGCAGCAGCTACAAAACAGCCCTGGCAGTTAAAAGAAAGTAAATATAGACAATAAATATAGAAGACCATCTAATTTTTAAACACGTAGAATACTCCACACAGCTTAACATCTTTCCTCAATGACACCAAATAAATATTTTTATTATTCATATCGGTTTTCAAAGTTATCCAAGAAGACACTTCCTGTAATGAGATGTAATTTTGTACATTCTCTTTAGCTACTACTACTACTAGTTGCTTAAATAAAACCCTTCCCTAACCTGTTACATGCAAGTCACGATCTGTAGTCTTCTACATGGCGGAGAAGTTACTGCAAGAGCTCATCTTGCAGTAATTCCAACCTGAACATCACAGTGAAATACATAAACATGTTGCAGGGTGGCTGCGAGCAAAAGCGGGCTATATTGATTATACTGCACTTGTAGTTAAGGAGCGTGCTTTCCTGAATCTTGGCAGTCAGACAAGTTATACTGTATGCACAAAGAGTTAAGCAGTTTGATGGAGGAAGGTTATACATTCATTCAACAGCACTATGTGTGGAATGCCAAATGACAAGAGGGATACAGGGAGCTTAGGTGTGTGTGTATGTGTGTTACTACTATATATGAGTAGCACACAAGCCAAAGTTTTCATGAAAAATTAAGAATCTGCTGACACCGCAGTTTGGGAAAACAAAGAGAGGATTGATTCTTCCAACTGCACAGTACAGTCCTATTAAGGGAGGCACAATCTTTACATCTCACTCCATATTCTGCTGCCATAATAACGCTTCCTAATTACCTTGTCTAGTGACAAGACAGACATAATTGTGGTGGTAAATACACACTGGTTAATTGTATTAATTTTAATATCAAACATAGTTCCTTTATGTCTTATGCACAATCTAATTGCCTACTTGACTGGGAAAGGCTTATTATGTGTGTGCTGCATCTGCATTTCTTTGCAAGAAGGACCTTCTTCTAAAGAGGGACACTATTCAACTACTTATATTCCATTGGCCAGCGCTTGAAAAATACCAGACAAAAACTGACAGCTGGAGCAAGATATCAAAGTGTTTTCATTGACACTGTGTGTTCTTAAAGCCGCTGCTCATCAAAGCAGTTTCAAATGGAGCAGGAAAGGCCACGCTGTGACTCGGGGATGTGCTCCTCTCATCACTGACCACCAGATGTATAACAAACACGGAGCCGGGGAAAAAAAGAGCAGTAAAAGCCTCACATCTTAGCTCAGATACAGCTGGGAAAACAGAAGAGGTCATGATGACGATAGTCCTATTTTACAGAAGCTGCTCTGGTCGGATTTCAAGGAAAACACTGGCTAGGATATCATCACAAACACACACACACACACACACACACACACACACACACAGGCACGCTGTGGTATTTGCACACAGTATTACAGCATTACAGTGGTAAATGGACTATTACATCCAATTGCCACACACAGCATGAGGGAATCTGTCTCATTGCAAGTCTCCTGAGATACAAACAGAGACACTGCAGAGAATGTAAACAGGTTTAGCTTTCTTTCATGCAGGAAATCGAATAAAAAGAATTTAGGTTCAAACACATTTAGAAAACAAAAGCAGCATCTTTGTCAATTTAGCGCTGAGCGTGTTAAAATCTACATCACCTCCAAGCGACACATGGTCAGCGTCCTGCAAACACAGTCTCACTCCCTACTCGTCAAATGTCTGACGCATGGTCAAGGCCCTTTGTCGTCGCTTTTTAAAGACTTGGGTAGCCCTTTTGCATCAATTATTGACGTTTAGGGATCCACAGTCAAGTTAGCAACGCTTAGCAACAATAAATATGCAATATCCGGTTACACTTTCAAGATAAAACGTAACGTTTCGATACATTGCCATGTTGAAACGCGCATAATTAAAGTCGTGAAACGTTGCAGTTTCGTTAGGTTTAGGCACAGAAAGTACTTAGTTGGGTTTAGGCAACAAAACTACTTGGTTAAGGTTAGGAAAAGATCATGGTTTGGGTTAAAATAGCTATGTATGTCAATTAAGACTTAAGTTAACTAACGTTAATGTCAATTTACCTCACTCGCCTAAATAAAAACATTTAATGTTTTGTTTTGCACGGGACACAAACCCTGTTCTCCTGCTTCAAGGTCCGGGTTCTGGCCCTCTATCCACCCCAATCACCTCCTTACTTCGTTTTTTCTCTTAAATATTATACTTGCCTTTACCATCAAAAACTGACACAACAGGGCTTCCCTCAATACGTCGAACTATGACGTCAAAGGGATCCCTAGTGCGTCACAAACTGACGATTATGGCTCTTGACCAAGCGTCCATATGTGACGACTTGGGAGTGAGACCGGGTTGGTCCTGCAGAAGTTAGTTTCGGTGAAACAAGCTGATCTGTTGCTGGGTCTCAGCCGCTGTAGCTCAGGCAGCAGAGCTGGTTTGCCCTTTAACTGTAAGGTTAGTGGTTTGAGTCCTAGCTCCTCTTGTCCAGATGCCAAAGTGTTGTTGAGCCTCAACCTGATCCCATTTTGTGTAAGAGGTGGAAAAAAATGTAAGACACACAGATAAAAGCGTCTTACAATTGTATCCAGTGCATTGTAGTGAATCTCTGAATCTTACATAACACACTGTTTTTCAAATGTTGTCAGATAGCTAAAGAACTGAATTCATTAATTCCAGAGGAAAGTAGAAGACAATAACAACCCCATGTGACCAAGGTAATCTGCAGGTCTAGGGACACATAACCAACAAAGAAGGTAATCAGAGAAGAAGCGCATGAGCATGGCCTTAGAAAACTATTAAAACTCTTTACAGCAAAGTGAAGAAGACGTATCAAAGCCTGTTCATCAACCTGCTGTGTTTAACTATTCTCTCTCTACTTTAATTTTGATGAAGCAGTGCCTTATCACTGGGATTCAAATGTGATCAATGTAATCAACATAACTTTAACACAAGCTAATTTCCTCTACTGAGTTACATTGTCAATGAATTTCACCAGATGAAAGACTTCCACAAACTCTGTTCAGAGTGTCTGTGTGGGGAAATATCAGATAAACAAACAAACGTCATTTTCAATAATCAATTCCTACTGAGATGTATCCATTCTACATCGATCTATCCATCCACCCATAAACTACACCTGCTTATCTTAGAGGGTCCTGGGGGCTGGAGGTAATCCCATCTGACATTGGGCATGAGACAGGGTACAACCCAATGGCGTCGCCAGGTCATTTTTCCGTGACTTTAGCCCCGGATGTTTTCACTGTAGCCCCAAATGTAACTCAACAACAGAAACAAAAATATTTTCCATGTTAATATGCAGCGGATAAGAGCTGAGGGAAAGAGCGGAGGCTACTCGCAATAATATTGCTACATTTTGTTTGAAGTTCACGTAACATGACCCCCCCGCCATTACTCAACCTGCTTGCGAGTAAGCATGAGAGGAGAGAGAGAGAGCGCGCGCAATGCTCACAGCTTCAGGGCTTGTCCGCAACTTCTGAATTGTCTCTAGTAAAATCGTAATCAATAGCCTACATTTAAATATAAATGTTGTCGGTCAGTGTCTAGTCAATGTAATAACACAAACAGTTGACAGTCGCCGCAAAGTAGTGAGACAATATCATGACACCTGTCGCTCTGTGTGCTGCCGTTTCTGTCCCCCTCACTGTGAGACACTACTGTTTCACTGTCTCCAGGATGCTTCATTCCCTCTAAAGCGGCTGTGAGCTGCACTTTAAAAGTGAACATTTCTGTGGAATCGTGGTGATATTTCTGTCTGATCAAAAGTGTTTTCAGTTTCGGTTTTCTTTCTCTGGTGAAGAGCAGTGCGCTTGTCTCATCGAATAGGCTACAAGTCAAATAATTTATTTATATAAAAAAATGTGCAACGATCTCCCATAAAGCATAAGCCAATACTGACGTTGGGCTGGCCCAATCACATATCTTACTAGCCCCCACTCCGTCCCCCTGTTTCTTGTGTTGTGGGTCAAAAAAAAAATAATTCGCTAACTGCACGAAAATAACCGATTTATAGATATAAACTAAAACCAAGAATAAGCTACTGATTACTACATTACATTCTATTATATTTTTATATTCTGAATTATCACCTGCCACCTACATTTTGTCCTTCCCTTTATAAAACTAACAACCATTTCCACCATAAATTGGTGCAGAAATGTCTCCAGAATTCAGGAAATTAAGTGTTTACTGCTCAAAATCTTCAGGGGGAGGACCCCCAGACCCCCCAATATTTCATTAATAAATATTTTTTTACTTTATTAAAATTAATTTAGCTAATTTATCATTGAGATGAAAAGGTGCCATATGCACATGAAGAACGACTTTAGGCTACTTCAGGCATGCCTGCATGTATGTAGACTCAGCTGGGATTAAATTGTATGAGAAAGGTTGATCTACAGGAGAAACATATCTGAGAGCAATACAGAATGCCTGACAGCCTTACTGCATTATATTAGACTATATTTTTTTTATTTTGAATTGTCATCTCAGACATTTCCTCAATAAATTGGTACAAATAAATTCACCAGAAAGCAGGAAATTAAGTGTTTAAAAAATTTTTTCAGAGGGAGGACCCCCAGACCCCCCTAATTAATATTATCAGTGTTAATTATTATCAGTAGTAATTATAAAAATCATAATAAATGTAGGAGATATATATAAAAATTAAATCATTTACTGTTGCTTTATAAACGTACTTTGGTAAGATGGCAACGGGGGGTGGGGGTTGAAAACATGAAAGATTTCTGGGCTGGGCTAAGCCCCCAATGTTTCAAGAGCCTGGAAACGCCCCTGGACAGGTCCCATTTACTATGAATAGCAGCCTATCTCTCTCCCACCTTCTTCAGTCTGGCCTGTAAGATGCCGTTGGAAAATGAAAAAACGTTAGCTAAGTACCGATTATGGGCCTTGTCTTTAAAGCAGGATCGTCTGGCAAAAAAAGTTGAACCTCGCTCACATTTTGCTGGACCGCAATGCGTCGTCATCCGACAAGGTGCTGTGTTGCCCAATCAAATACATGTCAGCTCACATTCCTGAGGCGTGATAATTTTCCAAAGTTGTCAATTCTGTGCAGTGGTTTTGCGTCTGAGACTTCAAACTCACAACTCTTATACTCAAACTGGACTTTGTGGTCTCACAGTCAGTACCTGAAGCAGCACATCCGCATAAATGCAGCTAATAATTTAATTTCATTGTTTAGTAATATCCGAGGGGATCTGACTGGTGTGTCGTAACCATCACTTACATCATCATGGTGTGTTTTTTTGAGGTGAAATTGAGAATGTTAAAGTGTGCAGGGAAAAACATGATTTTCTATATCTTTTATGCATTTTGGACACTTTGAGTTTTCCACAGGTCTGTTTTAGAGCCAAAAGACCTCTTAAGGCAGTTGATCAGGGCATCTGGCTGCCTTTTCACTTACTTAATTAATGTACCATTAAAAGAGAACATGCTATAAAATGATAGAAAACACATGATAAAGAATGCTTTACTCTAGATGCTGCTTTAACTTCAAAATCTGCCAAAAGCAAATAAACACCACCAACACCTCTTCAAGCAAAGGTTCAAAAGTTATTTCTGTTGTTTTGACCTGACTTGCCCTAACTCTCAAATGTGTCGTAGTGTTCGTCCCTCACCTCACCGCACATCAGGGTCAATTCAGTTTCAGACGCACACGCCTTTTCTCCATCCGTTACACTGTTTTTCTTGTCAAGGATTTGGTCATTTTCATCACTACAAAAAGGACTTCAGTGAAATTTATTTTTTTATCCTCAGGAAGACTAGGTTCTTAAGGTTGCCAGCCTTCAAATACCACTGATACATATGGACTCCGTTTTAGCATTAATATCCGAAATGGACCCTTTCTTTATTTTGTGAAACTCAAAATTGATTTAAAAGCAGCAACAGTAGCACTTCGTAAAACGCACATTCTGCATGCAAAGACTCGCACACACCACCTACATACACAAACTCAGCCAGAAGCACCAAAAAAAGGCCAGTACAAAATGTTTACACACACACACACACAGATTAAGAGTCAGCCACGTACCATCTGCAGCTACAGCCTCAGCTAGATGCATCATAAACATCCGGCAACACACGCACACACAAAGGGTCACACACACACACACACAGGTCACACACACACACACACATATTACTCAGGATAATGGAGGCACAGAGGCACAAGGTGACTCACTGGTGTGCGCAGAGTGCGTGCGTATAAACCTACACCTACGTTCAAACAACTACATTATTCTGTCATTATTCTCTGCAAGTGGAAACGAGGAAATGTCTGAAGTGTTAATGTTCATCCGGGCTGAGTCATCATCCTCCCGGCCGACTGCGGATAAAACCACGGCCAAGTTCACACACATTAGGCAGACTTACAACACGCATGGATCTGTGACCGCAGGTAGTCAGCCATATGCGCGCAAGGCATTCACAAACCTGGGCCGCGAAGACACACACACACACGTAGCCACACATTCCCACCCTCCCCAATCACCAACACCCCAGGCATTATTATCCTCATCCTCTCCTACTGAACTTCTCATCATCACAGCCCCACCCCCCAAGCCTTACCCCTCACACACAAACACACACTCGTGTCATACACAATATCACACAGACAACCCCTTATGCGGTGTCTACTTTGTTCATGTTTCACACGGTTCTGTACAATGAATAACCAGCGCTCACCGAGACAAAGAAAGTGAGCCCCTATTACACCTTTCAGACACCTACAGTACTTGCTCCATATAATCTTGTGCTATTGACCCTGCTGCTTCACGGACAAATGGAACCTTATTAATCATCATAGAAAGTTGCAAAAAGGCGCTGCGCTGAGAGGGCTCCATTTTTCATTTATAGCTCTCCAAATTTGGTAGGTAGCAGGTTCCCAGGCACAATCTGTGGCCAAGTTAGTCTTTGTACCAGCAAATGTGTGTCTCACTCTCTCTGATATATTCACTTTTTAGTCTTTTCTTTTCCATCCAAAGAAGCAGGCAACGCTTTACAGAAGATTAGATATGGAGCAATGTGTTAATCAGGTGAATCAAGGAATCGTGATATATGGTTAATGACACAACTCCTCTACCATCAGATGATTCAGCAGTATTTTCCAAGTCATTACTTTTGAGCCATATAGTTATTTTTGCTATATACAAAAAATAAACACATGAAAGGCTAGCCCAAGTCATGACTAAGGATGTACATGGTTGTAGTTCATGCTAAATAGATAACATGGCCACCAAGAAGCCCATCTCAGAACTCAGAAAAAGGTTGTCACTTCCAGCTTTATTGCTGTTAAAAAAAAAACTCCTGTGACATCTGGGCTACTGTAGTGTGCCAAAAGACATGTGAGAGACTGAAACAAAGTGTTTGAAGGTGAATGAATTTTTTTAAAAAGAGAAATCTGGGGTGTCATTTATAAACGGTGTGTACGCACAAAACAGGAATGGAAACGTGTGTATGCCACTTCCCAAGCAAAGGTTGTGATCTATAAAAAAAAAAAAAACTCCATGCAAACTCTGAGCCATGCACATAAACTGGAGAAATGAGAAATGGCGACTCACATGGCACAAGGAAGAAACGGTTTGAAATGGATACTATTGTGTAAAATATAGGCCAATAAAACCTAATATAGTTATATATTATGAGTTCATTTGAAAAACAGGTGAAAGCCTTTCTGAATAAACAACCACCTGTTTAATTGATTTTACCTTAGGGTTGGGCCGATAGACGATGCCATTGGTGATGGCCGACAGACATTATGACATTGAGCCGGCATCGTGATTGACTGAAATCAACATCTGCACCCTGTGTGTTCACAGCTACTTTACCTGCTGCGTGCATAAAATATCCACCGCGACTTGTAACTTAAGTTAATAGTCCAACAATTTTTTTTACCGATTGTGCGAGAACACGTGCACATAAGACGACTGCTGTCCCACGCGCACCCGCGCACCCGATGACATCGTCCATTCCGATGTCTCTCATTGCAGACATCGTCTGATGGAAATTTTGTAGACATCGCCCAACCCTACTTAAGAGTGCAATAAAAAACTATTTAAGACAACTCACAGCTTACACAAAAAGAACCATGATTTAGGATAATAAACAGAGATCTGTTTTTACAACAGAATGCCTCAAATTTGTTTTACGGTTTAATCAGAAATCATAGTAATTAATACTTTATTGCAGTGCAATTTATTCTCATAAATAAGATGTGGGACACATTGATGCCATTTTCAAAGCCTCAGTTGAGCAAATACGAGTGCATAGATTGATATATTATCAAATGTTCGTTGCCTTATGGTATTTGTGCCAAACGCTGTGCGTGTTATGAAAAAATATATCACTATTTATTAAGTAAATCTTTCAATATACCGCTTATGTCATATAAAACAAGTCATTTTTCTTTTAACTCATCAGCAGTCTCGTTAAGTGAATGGACTGTTTGTGTAGCCTAAATAAAATGTTTAAACATGAGTGGAATGCATTTGGTTTACTCTCGATTCAAACGAGGGAATCCAAAGTATGTACCTGGATCGTCCTGTGCGTCTTGCATATATGTCTCTTTTCAGGAAGGATGGGCCAGCCTGCAGATGGGTTATTAAGGGGATTGAGCTCTCCTGCTCCCCTTTTGTCTTGTACACAAGCATGCATGTATGTGCATGTTTACTCACTTCACTTCATTTTTCACAACAACAAGAACTTCAGTGTCACACTGAGTTAAACTTCTTTTTTTTAACTTTTCTGTCAGAATTTGCCGTCCTTTTTTTCATGCAGTCAGTACGCATTAATAGTAATGAGGGGCATTTAACTGACCATCTATGGGTGGTCAAAGGGTGAGACAAGTAGCTCACTCACCTGCACCACATTTGAAGTTCATCGTAATTTATAAAGGGAAATCAGCAGAACGCGCACTTTTTGTGTTTTGTCTATACGCAACCTTTAGGGGTCTGTCATTTGTACATTTTTTTACAAATGAGACTCCTGATCCGAAGGGGACCTGAGGATAATTAGACCAGGTTAGTCAACTCAAACAGATTATATAATAATAATTAAAATGAAATATTTTCACCCTTGGTGATTATGACGTACCACATGATCAGCGCTGAGTGTGCTCGGATCCATGCGGAACCACTTGGGTGTTGGACATATCGGCGCACACACACATGGCAGAAAAAAAAGACCAGAACAGAGTGGTCCCTTTAAGACCTCGACTCTAGATACCAAAATTTGAATTCTTAACCATCATAGTAAAGCCAAACACAGCACATTGCCAGAAACAGACCATGCCCAGCATGAAGCGTGGTAGTTCCAGCAGCATGCTGTGGGGGTGCTTCTCTGCAGCAGGCCCTGGAAGGCTACAGCAATCCATAAAAATCCTGCTGCAATCTGTAAAAGAACTGCGACGTGTGACAGGATTATTTTCCACTAAGACAACCTCAAACATAAAGCTAAAGCTCCACAGGAGTCCAGACCTCACTCCAATTCAGCCTTTGTGGCAGGACTTCTGCTGTTACCTGGCAGTCTTGACAAAGCCCGAGCAGTTTGGGAAAAAAAATATATACTGGGGAAAAATAGCAGCGAGAGGTACCTCTTCTAAACAATGACCTGAAGGAGATTGTTTTAGTTGTACTTAACAATTAAATCTTTGTTACTTACCTTGACTTTACTTTTAGGCATTGCATGTCAACATTTACATATGGAAGGTGCAAACGTTCGTTATTTTAGCTCAATTCTCAAAAAGTCGTGCTGTGAGAGGGGGGGAAAAGCTAGAGGAGTAAAGGCCAAAATACACTGTCACCAAATGGCACGTGTCAAAACAGCCTCACCACCCGCCCTGCTTGTCTCCCATAGCAGCTCTTCTTCTCTGCTCCCTTGTCAGCTGGACTTGCTCACTTCCTGCTGTCACTGTCTCGTGTGTATAGGACTAAGGATGAGGAGAGAGACTCACCCATTGCATTTCATTATCCCACGCGAAGGTCGACGTGCTGCAGCGCGGCGCTTCCTATTGGTGCTAGTGGCGGCAGTGTGTTTTGTGGTTTACGATTCAATTGAACAAATAGTTATATTTTTACTTATTTTTTATCTTTGCTTTTGTCAGCTATTGCCATCAGGTGTGTTGTGGGTTGTTTGGTTGAAAGCACTCAAGTTGCTCCCACGCCATTTTTCCTCCTCGTCTGCCACCACCTTCCCGTCCACCGCTCTGTATCAGTCTCGGCTCAATCTTAAATTAACAAGGCTTTTAGGATCTCTGGAGACCGGCACCTCACTGATTTACCGACTGTCAGCCCCTTCACAAATCACTCCATCCCTGTCAGCACTTATAACTCTTCTCTCCCCGTCTACTCTATATCTTCTTTCATCACCATGTTTTGTTACATCTTTCTTCCTTCCTGTTACGGTTTCCTTTGCCTGTTTTCTTCCTCTTTTTTTCTTCTTACTCTCCACTTTGTGCTCTCTGCCTCATTTGAACTATATTTCTCTCCTTCCTGTGCCTGACTTTTCTCACTTGCCTTTTTTCTCACTTTCTTTACTCCCACTCCTTACCTTCCTGACGTCATTGTCACACATTTCCTCTTCTCCTCACATTGTCATACTCTCACTGCTATGTCGGGGGTTTTTTTGTCTGTCCTCCAATGCCAACCCCTCTTTCTCTGTGTCCCTCCCTCTAGTACCTCCAGCGGCGGCAGCAGGAGAACGCCCAGCGACAGAGTAGAGGGGAGCCCCCGCTGCCTGAGGAGGACATCAACAAAATGTTTAAGCCCCCCCAGCCTCCACCTCGCATGGACACACTGCTTATTGCAGGTACGCGCACACACACACACGCACGCACTGCAACCTCCATGCGTGAACACTACTCACCATCTCCACCACAGAGACCCCCTGCTCGCCAAACTCCCATTAGCTGCCTCTGCTCCCTTTACAGGAGCTAAAGTTCTGTTGTAATTATCTCCGCCATTATCTTTAAATTACATTAATTTAAACTTTACTGACTCAATCTCCAATTCAACCGCCCCTTTTCTCTCCTGTTTCACACTGCACTTCTCCGCCTTCAGACAACATTATGATTCTTATGTTTACTCCGTTCCCCACTAATTTGATGTTTTGCTCTGCCCCCTCTCTCTCTTTCTCCCGCCCCCGCCTGTTTGTGTGCATTTTGGTGTACAAATGCATGTGTGTATGTTTCTGTGGGGGTGTGTTTGGGCGCGCGGATGCATGTGGCTACCATCCAACAGGGCAAATTAACAACTACTGCCAGAACGTGAAGGAGTTCACCTCGCAGAACCTTGGGAAGCTGTTCATGGCGGAGGCTCTCCAAGGCCACAACTAAAGGAGAGAAGCGGGGAGGAACAATCTGCGGAAGGGGAGGGGGAACAAAGTGCACAGGGGGGGGAGAAAGGTAGCAGAGATGCAAACCATCTTGGCGCGACAACTGAAGGAAATCTGTGCTTTGTTTTCTAAAATGTATTCATTGTTCATTAATTATGCTCATCTTGGATACAAAATTATCTTAGAACATCACTTGATTTTGATTTAAATAAAAGTCTTGCATCTCTACATCTTATCTGCCTCTGTATGTTTCCAGACTGCATACAGCTTGTGATGGTATTTGTGGCGTATTTTACGATAGGCTTGGGCATTGTTTTGTTTTGCTGCACAAAAATAGTAAGTTTTGTACAAAAAATAGTATTCTGAAATGGGGCTTGCGCATAATACAAATAATTATACAGTGCAATGGTACTTGTACAAAATTTTATTGCTACATGCTGTTCGTCTTGCAGTTCAAACATCAAACAGGTGGAACCAATTAGCAGTGGATTTGCTGAAATGTCAGTTTGCATAGCGGGAACAATTATATCCTTGTAAAGAGAACTGCAACAAAAATATTAGTGAAAGTTTAAATGAAATGCCTGTTACGTGCCTTGGCCCCCACTGTCTCTGCACTGAATAGACTTGATTGCATCTTTTTTTTTTTCCTGAAGTTAAATTACATGACACTCAGAATTTGCCTTTCTTCCACACAGGTAGCAATCAGTACCTGTTTATTTTTAGGATGCAAAAATAATCTCCCAATAGTGAAATTTGTCATGAAACAAAGAAGGAACTGCAGGGCTGAGGGTCTTAGTAATTGCCAAAACCCCATAAATGATTTGGTAACATAATTTTAGAGAAATGAACAACAAGGGAACAAAGTTTACTTAAAACACACATGTTTTATTGATGACTAAATCAAAGCTATGCAATCATCACAGAGAGCATTAAACATGATAAGAGCACTTACAAGAATTTTTTAACAACCAGTTGAGGTGAAATGTACTGACTGCAACTTCGCACAGCCATTGAAGAGGAGTGGACCAACATTCCACAGGTCACAATCAACAACGTGATCAACTCTATGCGAAGGAGATGTGTTGCGCTGCGTGAGGCAAATGGTGGTCACACCAGATACTGACTGGTTTCCGGCCCCCCCCCCAATACAGTGAAACTGCACATTTTCTAGTGGCCTTTTATTGTGGCCAGCATCTTGATATGCCGCACCTTTGAGGTGGATGGATTATCTAAGAGAAATAGGCTTTTTATGTACATAGAGAAAGTTTTAGATCTTTGAGTTCAGCTCACAATGAATGGGCGCAAAAACAAGTGTTGGGTTTATAATTTTGTTCAGTGTATATTAACAAGACCTTAGTGTACAGCCATGCTACCTAAATGCTAGCATACAGTGACGATGCTAACATCTTTAGCAGTTATATTGTTAACTATGTTTTTGTAGATTTTCAAATTAACGCCAAGTGTAGCTGAGGCTGATGGGGAATTTGATTTGATCATAAAGTATAGGACAAATATAATGTTTGACCTGATGGCGACATATGGAAAGTGAAGTGTTCACCAAAGTGATTTACAATTCATCCCAAGGGGTGCACCAATGTCAAAACCAAGAAAGTCTACCCTTTTCACATTTCATGATACAATAACATCATATTAAACCCAGAGGGGATTTTCTGGTAGCCCTGTACTTTTGCTGACACCTAGCATAACTTGCAGGGTGACATGGCGTGTGCCCCATCCGTAACCAGTCCTGTGAAGTGTCCTTGAACAAGAGTCTGAAACTCTACCGGCTCTGAATCCTGAAGTACCTCACACAAGCTGTTCTGGTGAGGATCCTCGCAGAGTATCACATAGTGAATCTTAGAATCACTCCTCAAACCATAAAAAGCACATCACATTTGTGGAGCTTGTCACCAGTGTCCACTCCAACCCAACAACAGGAAGCTGAATGATAGCTCTTCTTGCTCCATTTAATAAAGGAGCTGCCAGTGTGCGATCCATTGTATAATAATTACACTGCGGCTCTATCATTCGGTGTGCTCCTTTCCTCCTCGACCTGTAGTTAAACAGCATCATCTAATTCAGCGGATGGTGTTATTTTACTTGTCATCAGCATTGCCTAGTCGAGTAATAACTTGTAGTGCTCGTGCTTGTCATCAGCTCAATGTCATTAACAATAATTACAAGTCAACCAACGTGATAAACGCTTATTGGAACAGTGACACTTGAGCCGGAAATGATTTCTTTCTTAAATCATAGCATGTTTCCCTGACATGCTGGCAGGATAGGAAATATTAATTCACCACAGAGGGCTCAGTTGATATGTTTTAATTAAGCTATCTGCTGCTTTGGCAGCCACACACCTGTGCTTCTGATTTGTGTTGTATGATGTGAGGCCTTTCTTCCTAGCATGTATTGATTGGCTTTTGATCAGTGGCGTCTGCTTGTGCTAAATCTGTGTTGTTTGTAATTCCAATGCAGCACTTTAGGGTGACGTTACCCTTGAGGGCTGACTGGGGGCACAGCCTCCCCTGTCCCTAATCTTGAGATGTGTGTGGAATTATAAAACTTAAAATGCCCTCGACAGAACCTCAAGCATCGTGTGAGGCCGCCAAGGCACTGCCCGCCCCTGCAGAGTGCAAACACAGTGACAGAGGTTCAGCTTGTATTTAAAGTGACAGTGTTGTGTTTGGTGTGGAAAGCCGTTTAGACTGAATCATGTAGTCATGGCAGGCCTCAAGGGCAATGGAGTGGAGGTGCATAGAAGTCAAACTGGTGTTCTGCTTCCACATTATTCCACAGTCATATAAATCATTAAAGGTTGACTGACTTGTTAAGCAAAAATGATAAATAATTTACCATCTACAAGTTTAATGAGGAAATCACATTCACATAAAATGCCAAATGATGTGGTTTGTGAAATTAACCTTTTGGAAACAGAAACCTATTTCCAGGAAAAACGGCCAAAATAACATACCCAAAATGAATCAGTAATAACTTCTCAACCATTAGGCCTAGATGCATAGATCTCCTTTGATAAGTCAGAAGCTAAGGAATATGAATCAACTGAACCTATTTATTTTCTAATGTAAATGGAGATGCAATAAAGGAAATCCTCGGCTGGTATAAAATATTTTAATAGCAATATCACCATCAAAACCATCAACCTGTAGATTATAATGCAACTGAATATCTTCTAATACACCTGGAATACAACTCTAAATTTGATGAAAAGAAATTAAAATACAAAAGTAATTACACAATTTTTCAAAAATATACCAGGGGAATGTCCATGTTTGGCCATATTTACTGTTTATATGTTCACTGTTATTGGGAGTTTTCTTCAAAACACTATTTCTATCCATACAGCAACATTACAAATAACATAAATTCCAAAACACTGAAAAATTTATATAAAAAAAACAGTGAATATTGACAACAACATTCTCATGACCAAAAGCACCCCCTTGCTTTAAAGGCCCACAAGTTGAGAACAGAACAAACATCCCACTGGGCTTCTTCTCTTCGTATTGAGCAGACGAATTGTTTGATATATTGGATGTCAGTGTAGCTCCTACGAGTCGGCCAGTAGACGATGATAAAGACCGTCTGTTCCAAAGCAGCACTTCATCTCTCCTTCATTTTGAGGAGAGAAAGGAAACCTTACAGCTCCAGATTGCGCAATACCAAGATGACGGCATTGAGATATTTTCACACACAGAAAACAGCTGTTTTTGGAGTGAAAACAGCAAAAACGGCAATTGTAAGTCAGCGGTTGAAATTGTAATTGGATATTGGTGCGTTTGTTGTTGTTAATATCCGGCTAATAACTCTGTGAGTTTAGTGATCTGAGTGATATTAGTTACATAGCTGATCCGAGCTGGAGCTGAGCTTTCAGACTGCGGTGTAGCATGTAGCATGCATATGATGACAAAATACTAGGATCAGACATGGATTTCTCATTTTCATAATGCGCAAAAATCAGATTAAGAGGCATTTTCATCTTCACCTCTTGGTAACACTTTAAAGGTGCAATTTGTAAGAATTGAGACTATTTGCTGCACACCTAAACACCACATTAGGTCGATTGTTAATGCCTCTCAAAACGTCATACAGTATATGGATTGTTATTTCTTCACATTCTGTTGATAATGTTTTTTAATTTTTGAATGTTTTCAACTTTTAAATCTTTTAAATTCTTGCATGTTGCAACTTTAACAATACATAAATAATGCATTTATTTAACACATTATAGGGCAGATAAAAGGGAATAATAAAAAGATAAATGCTAAATAGGGGCATTAAAGTCAACTGTTACCAACTTATTTTGCAAGCACTTTTTGTTTATGCTTGTTGCCATTGAACAGGAGTGAATTAGTTGTTTTTTGGAGAATGTTTGTCATGCCATCTTGAGTGCGTGCTGTATAAATGCAACAAAGAGATACTGCTGAAACAAATAAATGTCCCTCCATATGACCAGACACTTCACCTTTTGTTACCACTCGAGTTACAGATGTGGATATAGAAGTGTCTATTTTAGAGTGCCTTTGCTTCCTTGTGCTACTTGTTTAGAAACGTTAAACTGTGTGGGGGATAAAAAGAAGCACATGCAAACCCACAGTAGCAGCTGCATTTGCGATTTTCTCTCCCACTCTATCCTTCTAAACCGCCTGAACCGTGAGACCACTGCGACTCGGTGAAAATGAGAATGACATCCTCAAACACGAGACAAATTTTTGAATCACCCACGACGCGGGCAATGCAGAAGCTGAGCCTGTGCTCTGATGACGCAATACTTGAGATTAAACTTTCCACCTCTTCCTCCAAAGTGATTACATTTGCTCCCCCAATCATATCACTTTTGTCACTTTTCTCTTTAGCATTTGCAGAGATTTTCCTAAACTATGTGTTTGAACTAAGCATGGGAACCGAATGAGGGCTTTGGCTGTGTAAACAGCCAGGCGTTTTGTAGACTGCAATAGGAGGAAATACTTAATTAGGATTATGGGATTTGTCTCTGCACCTTCAGATTCCCGAGAAGGAGGCTGGGAGATGTCAGAGGGATATAAGTTTGGTCTCATTTAATCAGGGAGCGCGGCCTGCACAGCCCTGACCCCAGCAGTAATTTATTACCGCTCAAATACAAACACAAGCTCTTTCACCGTGCCTGCCGTCGCCCTGTCATTGGTGATAGAGAGAATCAGCTGGCTGAATATAATGAAACCAGTTATTTCCCTGTCAACTCTGGATACTTTTTTTTGCCCCCCTCCCCACTCTCCTTTTTCTGCCACAGATATTGCCATGGCAACTGTAGATCTTGTACGGAGTAGCTGTTGAGGATGTAAAGTAGTTCCCGTGGAAAAATAATCTTGCAAATCCCCAAAACAAGAACAGAAAGGAAGACAGATGCAGTTGTAGGAAGCTCTGTGGGTAAGGTTAGGGAATTTAGCAGTTATGGGATTATTCACAAAAGTCCAACACTACCAGCGTACATTTCTTCAAGTAACAACACTCAACCAGTCATTGAAGCGGCTCTATATTTACCTCGTCGCTATCTTTTCTCCATGGTCAACAGATCTGCACTCTGATTGGCAACTGTGTAGATTGAGCGCTGTGTTCTAGTTGCAATTCGTCTCTGCCTGCCACCCAATTCGACGGCTGTCACCCGGCAGTGGCAGAAATCCCACAGGCCATTATGAGGCTGGTTTAATCCCCACAACAGCAGCCTTTCAAGAAAGGTTTCAGAGCATGATACCTTGTCTGTCACATGCGTCCGTGGGCTTCAGGCAAAGCTACATTGTTGTCATCCCACTCCATCACTTATGTCTTGTCTTATCTCCAAGCCACCAAGACAAATGTACAGGATGTCCTCCTGCCGAAGATCACTCACATGTTGCACATAATCTTCTGATGGGCTTAGCCTCACTGCTGTTGACAGTCCGATTTGGCCCTGGCTGTTACCCATAATAAATTGTTGTGTTTTTACTGATTGTCTTGATTTTGCAGGTCAAGATCAATTTGTAAAAAACTGCCTTTTGATTCAAGGGTATTTGCTGGTACAAGATAAAAACCTGTTTTTTTTATACAGTTGCCATGATGTCAAGACTTCAGAATGACACTGCGCCCGGCCACTGGTAATTTTTTTATTTTGTTAGTGTATGGGTTAAAGAAACAACTTACATAATTTATAAGCCTTAGAGGTACTAGTAGGCGTTGTTGATAAACAGTCTTCATGCTTAGCTAAGTTAATCAGCTGCTGGCTCTATCCAAATAAGTGTATTTCCTAAAATGTCAACAACATCCATTAATTCAGCTATAATCAATATATTTATATTAACAGTGGCTTAACTGACTACTTGCAATGTAAAAAGGAGTTTCTAGTGACGGACAAATAGCTTTAGCACCTCATTGTTTTATTTTCTGGGCTATAACTTTACTGTTCTAGTTCACGCTCGTCAGTGTTGTTTCCAGATGCAAACATAAGCTGCCTGTCTAGCACCAAATGGCAGACAGAGAAAGTTAGCACCTAGCTGCTGAACATAGCGCAGCATTCAGCAGCTAAAGATTTTCCCCAGGAGTTGGTGGAGGCAAAAACTGTCATGGGATAGGCTGACTGCAGACTGAGGTGTGGACCCAAATGCTGACAATACGAGAGGAAGTTCAGAAAATATGTCTTATCACAAAACTTAACTGAAACAGGCTTCCACGGGAGCTCGAGGCTAGTGTCCAAACAAAGGTAAATCCAACAGAAACATCATCCACAGTCAAAATCCAAAAGCAAGGAACAACGTACAATCCAAAGGGGAAGATCCAAAAACATGGAGAACAGAGCACGGGAGAACACTCAACCAAGACAACAACGTGACAAAGACTGCTAATAACTGAGGGCAATATATACACACACAGGCAAACGAGCTGGGAGGGAGTGCACAGGCTAAATGACTCGAGGAACTAATTAGGCACCGCAGACACAGTGAAACGGGACAGAAGCCGCCTTCACACAGAGATTTCGCAATAAATGCGGAAAGAATGTCCGCCAATATGCCGCATTTGCTCATTCATACTGAACAAAATTGAGGCGGTTGTCTGTGAAGATTTTCAGTCATCCAGGTCATGGTTATCCAAAGAAGGTTAAAGTCAAGGGCAACTGGACTTGGTTGAAGATATTAGAAGACGTTTTGGTCCTCATCCAAGGGACTTCTTCAGTTCTGACTGACTGGTAGGGAAACTAAGCTAAGTGGGGTCGTTTGCCAGGATCTTTGATACCGCTGGTTCGTTAGTGATCCTGGCTGTTGTAACGACAGTCGTCATGGTCGTTAGGACTACCGGAGGCCAAGACTGAAAGACCATCGTTGGCATCCTCACCTGAGGCCAATAGGTTACGTTTGTTGAGTTTCCTGGGAGGTGATGAAAGGGCAGCATTGTAAGTAGGGGATAAGTGGTGGTCCTAACAAAAACAGCTAAATGGCGAGTGAATATTGGACTGTGGCCCGAAACACAACTCCAAATGAATGCTAATGTTGCTCCCTATCTGCAGGATGTGTAAATAAATTGGCAACTGTTTGCTAAGAAGTTAGCCATGTCAACTTCAAAGGTGATATGTCAATAATATGTTCACAGCTTGTTTCTGCAGCCCCCCACATGGTTTGTAAAAAAACCCCTGCTGGTTTTAAAAGTGCAGACAGAGCCCCCAGTTGTTTTTCAAACATTGTACAAATACATTGGCTTAAACAGCTATCTATGCAGATTTTTTATGCAGATTTGTATTTTCTAAAGCACACAGACAGTTTGTGACCTCCAGTTTCTCCAAATGCTGTTTTTTATGGGTCTTTTTCTTTTGATTCAGTACTAAAAGTGTTATTATATATCACCTTTGTTCAAACCTTGAATTTCAAAATCTGCCTGTTTTTCTTTCTTTTTTTTGCTGGCATATCATATTTTCCTCTTAATGAAGAAAATGAGAACATGTCAAGCGGAGTAATTTATTATAATTCATGACAAGCTTCCCTGTCTTCCTTAAAGTCAGGAGATGCCAAGTTGCTCTGGGTACAGTGATTGATGGGATGCTTGTGACCTACAATAAACAGACTCACAATTAAAGCACGCCTAACCTCCCAGCTGTGACTCTCAAATATAAATGCTGATTGCACCCTCCCCTTTGATGTTCAATCATGCTCTCCACGCCTTGGTCTCAGCTTGTGTCCTTAGAATGACTGATGTGCATATCAGTATTTCTTTCTCGCAGGTAAACATTAACATGCAGTTCACTTATTCATGTACTCCTCCTCACTCTAGGTTCATTGTAGCCTGTCTGTTTCACACAGGCATTCTTAGGAAAACCCAGCACCTTATTAAAGTGTGTTTATTTTTGTGTACCTGTAGGACTAATGTACCAAACATCCTTTTATTTAGGAATTATTCATCCATTATATAGCACATGGGCAATGTTTTTCTTTCTTTCTTTCCCTGCATCCTCCTTGTTGTTTTTTATTTATTATTTATTTATTCTTTCTTCCTTATTTGTAAACTTGGCTCTGTCCCAAATATCATATTTAGGACTCTTAAACAACCCTCACATGTACAACTTACTTGGTTAAAGTCGGACATAAGCCTTTGACCATTGCTTGTCTTTCGGGAAACATTGGGCCTCATAGGAGACAGAAGATAGAGAATAGTTTTATAAGGCAGGCACTATGAAGACATCTGTCTTTTTTCCATGTGTCTTCTATTGACTATCCAGTCTGTGGTGAACAGTAGTACTGATTTTACTTTGCAGTTGTGTCTTATGTATCTGATTGTAGTTAGACCTTTTTGTCATCTTTACTGATTCATAAATGCATAATCCATATAAACCAGGGCTTCACCTTTAATGGTGAGTTAAGATACCCAACCCTGTCAGACGAGGAACAATATGAAATTGGAGCGAGCATTACATTAGAGGAGGCCACTGGGGACTTACTGAGTGGGAAATCTCCTGGGGAGCACGGCCTCCCTGCTGAATTTTACAATGCTACTTGCAGATCTACTTGCCCCAAGACAACTGAGTCTTTAATAATGTGGTAGTAAGGAGATCTCCTCCATACAGTATGCAAACTGCTATCATCACTTTGATTCATAAAGAAGGTAGAGACCCACACCAATGTGGTAGCTACCTCCTTGGATCATTGATTGATGTTGATGCCAAACTATTTTCTAAGATTTTAGTCTCTAGACTGGAGGCTTTTTTTAAATCCTAAACTTATCCACCCACACCAGGTAGGTTTAATTAAAAATAGGGCATCATCTGACAAACTCTGCAGGTTGCCGCATCATACGTGACAAGCAGGAAATTATGCTGACACAACTGTAGCTTTCTCACTTGATGCTGAGAAAGTATTTGATGTGGTGGATTGGACATACCTTTTCCAAACACTGGAAAACTTTGGCCTTGGTCGCTTTTTTACAACATGGGTCAAATTATTATATCATAATCCTAAAACATCTGTGGTAACAAATTGCAGCCCCCCCCCCCCCCCCCCAACACTTGAACCATTAGCAACTGCTATTAAGGAAAATGACAACATAGTTGGTATAAAGGCGCGTGGTGAGAAACAGAAATTCCTCCTGTATGCAGATGATATTTTTCTACTGTCTAAAAGCCCCACAACAACTGTGCCTCACGTCCTCACCCTTATCGTTTCTTTGTCAGGTGTATCAGGAAACAACATAAACTGGTCAAAGTCTGGGGCAGTGCCCCTATCAAGACTCTGCCCATCTAGTGTTAGGCATGGATGGCAATTTATATTTCAGCCATCTAGTCTAACATATCTGGGTATCAAGCTCACTCCATGGCTGGACAACATTATGACAAACAACCCTTAAAACAAGTGCAGGATCTGCACTTTAAAAGGAAAACATCATGCCTTTATTAGCTTTTGAGGGAGTCTCAGCCACCTAAATGTGAAGGCCTTAAGAGATGCCGGGAGAGCATCATAGGGGAAAAGTTAACTGGCGAAACATGAGAGAAAGTCTTTGGATCATGGTTTAAAGTACCAAGGGAAATGCAGACACGTCTGATTAATTATAAAATTATCATTGGAATTTGTTAGACCGCGAATAAAATGGCAAGACTAGGACTCAGAAGCTCGGACTTGTGTTGGAGATTTGATACTATTTGCTGCACTCTCTTACACAGATTGTATTCATGCCCCATGATAGAGCTTCATTGGTCTGAGATTCTCACCTTCATCAATATAGTGATGACTTCATTGCTGGCGAAGGGACTAATAATTTGCCAAAAGTAAGTGGTCAAAATGCAGAACAGCATTTATTACTGGATGTAGGGTAGTGAGATATGTGTAAGATATAAGATCAGTGAAGGAATGTTTGGACAAAATAGCCAAAGTTTCCTCAGATGAAAGATTAAATTATAAGCTGATAGATGGGCACGAAAATATCTTACGGTAACCGGATGTTCGGAAGAGTTGCACCAATTAAAAATTAATACTATTCGGTACACCATTTTCTAATGTGGTAATAAAACTGCTCTATCAGTGTAACAATCTTTTGGGGATTGCCAAATATCCTGAAATCATTTGAAATGCGTCCAAGCAGTCCATGCTAAGCTTGCTAGCATGAACCACATGATCTCCCAGCTGGGAAGAAAAATTACAATAAATTTAAAAATGATTAGAAGCAAAACCATTTTTTTTAAAGATTTGTTGCAGTTTTCACCTTCAGCTTTATTTTTGACTATAACAAATGTTGATGCCTGGGCCCTGAACCTTGTAGATTGGGGTCCATTTATTTCCTTTGAGGGAAGCAGCAGGCCCACTGACATTCAATCACATTATTTTAGCACAATGATTCGCAGCTTCCACCTGTGACCTGAACCACACATAACACAGTGCATGACAAGTTCTGTGTAAATCAAACCACCAGAACACCTAATTCCTAACTGAATCATATGGTGACTCCCTGACCAGCAACATAAATGATCACACGCACGGCAATAAACAAAGCAGCCAGTGGCTGACATCCAGGAATGCACTTTTAGCCCCTTCCACAATATTTTAATTCAATTTCTCCTAAGCCAGCTGCAGGCTGATGCTTCACCGCTTGGGTGCAACTGCTGACTTGTTATTGCGGGATTGTGATAGAGAGTAAGCTTATGGCAGCCATAACATGCTTTTGTAAGGGCATGATGGCCTGCAGGTAAATGATTTAGAGAAAATCAGGTTGATGCTCTCCAAACCCTCTGCCAAAGATCACAGCCAAGGCCAAGCAGTTGTAAATTTTCTCAAAGTGTCAGCATTTTCCACATCGCTTACCTTAGGCTTGGCTGGAATAAATTCTCACACAATTTTCAGAGCTGAAATTGGTCATTCCTTGCGTGTCTTTTCACTCCAGGACCTCAAAAAAATTACTGTGGGTGCTGTTTGGAGGCTTGTCTAACTGTATTTGGAGTTGGCACCTGATCCATATACTCAGTAAAGTGACATTTCTGCATCTTTCACCTAATTTAGAAGAAATTGGTTATGCTGCACAGGGCTGATTTTATATGGTCTGTGCACAAAAGGGAGCATATTTGATGCGTTCTGGCTCACTGCAACCGGACACCTAGTTTAGGTAAACAGGTACAACTGTACACTGGAAGTCAGTGTTAAATCCCACATGCTGTCTACATCCTGTATAACTTTTTGTATATGAAATTTGCCTTAGTTCATCTGTAACATTGTTCACATCCCATTTATCATTTTATAACTTGGGATCATTTAATGACAGATTATGGCCTTTTAGAAACCCACACAAAAGATAATTGGTACAGTAACCGAACTGTAGTGAAAAGCATGTAGTTATTATATCGAACATGACCTGTCAAAGAAACTCCTTAGAAACAACATACACCAGTAGTGAATTAACACTACATTAATGAGTGAAAGATCTTTTATTAAAAAGGATGTCCTTTGTTCTGTATATTTGACAGAATTTCAAGCTAAATGGAAATATACAAGACATGCTATATTTAAGTATGAGGTATGCACAAAGTGACAACTTAAGAGTTCAATAGCTTGGGAAAAAACTTGACTTTTGTATAAATTATCTAGTGTGTTATCACGATTTTTTAAAAATGTGCTAACCAAAGTTTTTTTTTTGACAACCTCAAAACAGAGAAAGCTTTGGGCACCCCAGTGATCTCTGGCGCCCCCCAGGTTGAGAATCACTGATCTAAGCAATATGGTTACAGCTCTCATGTGCGGAGGAGTGTCACAGGGTTTTGACATCATTTTTGGGCCTACATGAATCCCTCCATACATGCTTTGGTCGGCTTCACTGTCCGATGTCTGTCTTACCAGTCTCTTGACTTGTTCATACAGAGGATGGACACTACTACAAAGATGTGTTGGATTAGCATTAACAGAGCATCTAAAAACATGCAGACATCTATTTCACACTACATGGACAGCAAACTAACCGTTATAACCACATTACAAATTACATTTCTGCAAAATATGAATATGTAATACATGATTTTGCACAAATCACAGTTCTGTATACTTCTTCATGTCCCATACACTCTTTTTGCAATAAAGATTTAAGGAGGGGGAAAAAATTATTCTGATTATTCCGAAACCACTTGAATACATCACTCCCCTGCTCCCTTTCCATTTGTCCAAATTTCTAGTCTTTTCTTTCTTCTAATAAACCACTCGACTACTACTGCTACTGCTACTTGTTACTTGTTTTTTTTTCTTCTTCTTCGTACGTATTCAACATAGTGATGAAATGCACACTGTAGAGCCTTTTGTCCATTTTGGCTACTGTAGAAACATGGCGACGCAACAAGCAGCTGTGTATGAAGTGGCTCATTCTAAGGTAATAAAAGCATAATGGTTCATAATGTAAAGTCTTTATACACCACTAAAAATATAGTTATGTATATTATATTGCATTTCTGTCAATAGATCCTCCTAAATAATACACACTGAACCATTAACTGTCACATACACAACTAATATGTGTTAGCACATATTGCCCTATATAATACAGTAACATTTTAACAGATTCAAAATGGTTTCTGTCCATTGGTCTCTGGCTGTTACCTGATAAACAAGAGGTTAATTGTGTGAATTAATAATTTGCTTATTTTCTGTCATACAAATGTTTTACTCAACATAAAAGTTGAGTAAAACATCAAGACAACATGTGTTGAGAAAGATTAGCTGGATTGTGTACGTTCAGTCTCTTCCCTAAAACAATCAAACAGAGGTATATGGTATTTCATTATCTTGACAAGCCATGTACATTATCTTCTCAGGGGTGAGAAGCTCTTGTCTCTACAAACTGACACATTTAAGACTGGAGAAGTGTGTTTGCAGATCTGGAGGCCAGGGGAATTCCACAGGGTCGGCAGATGCTGCAGTGTCTGTTGATGTGGGAGACATATTGTGATCTATACAGAGGCTATACGGAGAGTGTCATGGGTGAAGAACAGGCTGGGTGAAGAACAGGGTTGAGAATGATTTGCTCTATGGGTTGACAGCTCTCATCAGATTTTGACGTGTGTCCTTCAGTAGCTAGATCAGCACCAACACAGGCCAGGACATGAAGGCCAGCCATCTCTGACTTTAAATCACTCTTAACACGAATCAGACGTTAAAAAGATGACATCTTAGTCTTAATATTGACTGAGAAGATTGACTGTCTGGATCGTCCGTCATAATCAAAATGCATAAATACCACTGCATTTTCTACAATTTACACGTGAGATTGACTGACCACACATCCAAGTTGACCATTAAATGTTTCTGTCTGCATTTCCTACTGAGCCCATCAGGGGATCCAAATTTGGTAGATGAGTAAAACATGTGTGAATCTCTATGCACATGGATTGGCACACATTAGTAAATACTAAAAATACCTAGAGGCAAGTAGCTCTCAGTCAAAATGCTCTAGCAATAATTAGACTAGTATTACATTTTAATACGCTTATTTGCCACGTTGCCGAGAGTTAGATAAGAGAATGGATCAAATCTCTGCACTAAATATGTAGCTTGCACCTGCAACCTGTTAGCTTAGCTTTCTGAAACAGCAGTAAAAAGCTAGCCTGGCTCAAAGGTAACACAATCCACTTCTCAGCACCTCTAAAAGTTGCTAATTAACACTGTGTCTTTGTCATCCCCGGAGTCAGAGTCCTGGTCAGAGCAGCTGTAAATCACATCGGTTCTGGTGCCCATTCAGGATTCGACCAGCTAATAGGTCATTTTGCCCAGTTTCTAGTAAACCTGTTTTCTTGGTTGTTTGCTGTTTTTTGCTGCTTTGACAGTATCATGGAATCTCACACCTGACTGAGAGATTCAACTTCAGCTGTCATCTGGCACCATGGTAGGTTATGATTTGTTTTTCCTTAGGTTAGCTTCTTTCCAACAGTCAACAAAAAACCCATCTTGAGCCAAGCAGCTTAAAGGTCCCTTTGTTGTGCAGTAGAAAATTTGATGGCATAGGTGCAGGTAAAAACCCATAGTGTTTATCGATTGATATGAGTGATACTGATCTGAAAGCAGTTATTTCCTCTCCACAAGGCTGTCATTTGGCTGGCTGAGTGAATCCAGCCCGGGCTTTAGTCTATTCTTCCACTGCCAGACAGCTGGGTGATTAGTGCTGTGGCATTCTGCAGTCGGCAGCTCAGTGCTGTTGTCTGATAAAGGGGTCATGCTCAACCACACACCCACCTCCAACCTACCCTGCCACTTAGTAGTTTGTTTCTAGTCGGCCTGCTCACAGTGAGCAGCACCAGGTCACTGTCCCACCTTCCTGCCACACCACCGCTTCTTCCAAAGCCTGATGCCCCGTGAAGCAAATCGCTTTTTGCCACTGCTCCTTGCTGAATGCGTCGCCACACCGGTGCAAGAAAATCCACTGATTAATCTTAGTCAACATCAGAGCCAGAAAGGTAACAATGCAGTTTGCCTGTAGCCAGATTTTCTTCATTGACTGCAGAGGGATAGGAGACCACGCAGATGAGGACGAGAGTTAGTTAATTGGATATTATATTGAACAGAAGTAGTTTAGAGCCAAAGGAGAAAATAACTTTTGTTGGTGTCAGTGCAATAGCAGCACCATTGGGAGATAAAATGGATGTAATTCTCCCATCAAAGAGCAGGTTTATTGTGTCTCAAATAGTCCGCTACAAAAGATTGAAATTGGAAAAAGAGATGGGGTTTTCATCTTTTCACAAGATGATTTACTGCACTGATATAGTTTCTAATCCGATTTCACTGGTGTTTTAGAAGCTCTTTAACATCAAATCCTTAAAAAAATTCACCTTAACGTGAAATTCACGGGCAAATGTAGCTGAAAGTCCCAACATTAACACATTTGCTGCCTTGAAAATTCACCGTTGCTTGATCCCAGTAAGATGTGTGTGTGTGTGTGTGCGTGTGTGTGTGTGTGTGTGTGTGTGTGTGTGTGTGTGGGAAATACTGCAGTGCAGCAAGAATCAGGGGTATGTTTTTTTTTTTTTATCGTCTACTGCTGTGTGCGTTGTATTTATTGGAATTTCAGCAGTTTTGTAAAAAGCTCTCCACATTAGATTAATGTTTTCAAGTCAAGAAACAAATAGAGCAAACATGCAGGACAGAAAGACGTTCAGAGGTCATGACTTATTGAGTGCCATTTTAAAATGAATTCTGAGTCTGGAATTCAGAACACAAAGGGCCCTCAAAGAGTAGACTTCAAACTTTGAAGCTCAGAATTCTGTAATCACAACAATTTTTTCATTTTGATCTAACTCGTTAAGATTTGCAGGAGAAGTTCAATGCAGCGTAGCAACATTTAGAAAATGAGCAATTATAGCATCCACAGAGAATTTGCTGAAGTCACTGTTGCTCACCTTGAAGGCTCCTGGAGGGTCAGCAGTAGGAAGATTTTAATCTGTTATCCTCATCGCCACGACCTTGCAGACACACCATGAATTTCATTACATGCTTCTTACCTTTGACACAACAATGACAGTTGCCGTTAGTTCCCTGAAGAATTTATTTTTTAGGCATGAATCACGAGCCAGGAAATCCATCACGTTACGGGCCCATTTACCAATAGAAAAATATTATTTTCGGTTCTGCTTTGAGATTCAAAGCTCAGTCAGAATTCAGTCAGATGTGACTATTCAGTTTTCATTTTGTTATTTCATTTTCACACACACACCTTCACACACAAACACCCCAGGTCAGTTCCATTAGTTTGGCTGACTTTTCAGAATGCATTGCTAAGCATTATCTGAGACTGCTTCATGGTTGTTGCTAATTGATGCTGCTGTCAGTTCATTCATTTAGTCTCCCATGGCAGCTGAGATATTTGATTCATACATACACCCTGCATTTAATCTGTATGATCAGCGTTCACACATTACTAGGCTTTGACGAGGGTCTGAAGCCATTAAATCATGCCTGTACATGCTATCAATAATGTGTAAGGTGTATTACTGTACAAAAGTCATTATTTTTTTCTCAATTACAATAGGATTCCATAGATTTTGTTTTTCTAACTTACAGTTTAACAAATAAAATGTATTACTTTATGATTATTGTTAAGTTTTGCATCAGAGATTCAATTAAAGTCAAACAGTCAAAGATGCAAACAAAATTTGCATGTCAGATTTAAAATGTTAGTGCTGCAAGCATTGTTTTATGGATGCCGTAGACTTATTTATGTATAGACTTGTCTAAAATTGTGCTCATTTTGCTGCTGTGAGGGGGATTTCAACAATCAAATGTGACAAATATCTGAGCCATGTTAAGTTTGGTGCTCTATTTCTCAATCGACTGTTAGGTCAGGACCAGTATGTTATGTAGGATGACATTGCCAGCGTTCACACATGGCTTGCACTGCTCAATCCTCCCTCCTCAATAACCACATACTATCCTATTTCAGCTTTTACTGGCCAACATAAAAAATGGAGTACCAGGGTGATTATTCAGAATTATGATGGTGGTGGGGATAAACATTGGCCTTGTCCACTAAAGAGGAGCAGCAAACGCCAGAAACAGCAGCCATTACAGTGCTATAAATGAGGGAAATCCCTCACCCGATGGGATCACACCAAGCATATCCAAAACAACCATTATTTAGTCCTTGTGTTGATAGTTCACTCAGAAGATGTATCAGCTATCTAAAGAACATTTAGAACTACCTTTTAATGGTAGACAGACTGAAATGACCTCCTATGAACGCATTATTCTGCGCATAACTCTATACACAAATGATGCATTAAAATGCCATGATCAACACGTAATAAACCTTATGCCACTGGCAAAAATTCATTCAAACAACAGAGACTGTATGCCTCTGATAAAAAGCAGACAAAAAGAGAGACAATTAGGACGTGAAAAAGAAATTACCAACCTCATTTATGGGCCTCAATAGAGTCCCAGAGGAGGAAGAGGTAAAATGTAACGCTTCAGCAAAAGAACATTAACACAGATCCCTTCATTACTTTGAGTATAATGACCCTCCCCTCCTCAACCCACACTCCATCCATTCGACCCAGCAAGAAAAATAATTTACAGTGGTTTAGTGGCAAAGTATTTTCTTCAAATACATCACTGATCAGAAACTGCGGCATGAAGAGTAGTGAGCTCAGATGCCATTGTTGTTAATTATTCCTTTTGGGAGTTTTTACTGCCTCGAGCCGGTTGCATCTTGAAGTTGCGACGTAAGTGTTTACTGAGTGCAGATTTATGCATTGCTAAACTGAAATGGGTTGCATCGCACATACTAGTTCTTACATAGAGATTGTTAATAATATAATTAACTGCTTAGCATGCTAATATAAGAACCATTAGGAATATTAAAAGAGGTAATATGGAATATGGTTTCACATATTTGACCTGACATTTGATCAAAATTAAGTCTGTTAATGATTGGGAAGATTTTAAATGTATGCTAATACCACCAGAACAAATGACTACATAGCATCAGTTTCGTTAGCATAATCTAACAAGTACTAACTAAAAAGTCTAAAACACAAATTTCTTCATGTACAGAATGCATAAAAAAGTTAAAGCTACATATACAAAGAAGTGGTAGATTATTTATTTCAGGGGGCGGCGTTACCTTGGAACTTGGAGCTTAACTTGGCTTGGAAACCGGTGGGTCGCCGGATCGAATCCAGCACGAACCAATGCCGAAGGTGCTCCCTGAGCCAGGCCCTGCACCCCGAACTGCTCCCCGGGCGCCGTACGATGGCAGGATGGGTTAAATGCAGAGAACTAATGTCCCCTTCCCCCTCCCTCCCGCGGCGGCAGTAGCTCAGTCCGTAAGGATTAGGCTGGGAACCGGAGGGTTCGAATTCAGAGGACTGAGTGGCAGCCCCCTCACTCTCACTCTGGTCCTGTTAGTGCATGTGTGTGTCTTCCGGACCTGTGTGTAAATACTAACATAATAATAACAGAGTGAAAACACTGAGTATCTCTTCTTCGCCCTTCAAAATGGCATAGTTGATTGCTTTTGATTGGCTATATGCGCTATATGTTTTCTGTAGCAACCGATTTACACGTTACTTTATAGTCTTTACTAGCTAAAACATTTCTTAAAGGTTCAGTGTGTACGTTTTAGTGGCATTTAGTGGTGAGGGTTGCAAATTGCAAGCGCGTAGGAGAAACTACAGTGGCCGACACGCTCTGTTGTCTCTTGTGCTAAATAATACTTGTGGCCCTCTATTTGTCCAAATTTCACTTCTCTTCTTCCTTCTAATAAACCAGACGACAACTACTGCCACTACTACTACTACTACTACTTCTCTTTCTTCTTCTTTTTCTTTGCACGTATTCTATGTAGTGACAAAACACGCTCTGTAAAGCAGTTTGTCTGCTTCGGCTACTGTAGAAACATGGCGACGCAACAAGCAGATGTCCATGTAAGTGGACCTGCTGTGTATGTAGATAGAAATGGCTCATTGTAAGGTAATAAAAACTTAACAGTTCATTATGTAAGGTCTTTATACACCACTGAAAACATAAATATTGCATACTGGTCCTTTAAGTTAGTTTAATGGTACAACCAAATTTAGTACACCACTAGTTTGCAATTAGCTAGTAGCTACTAAGAACTTACAAAGGACTTTACGCACATACTTAGTAATGGATTCCCGAATAGCTGGTGCAACCAGTCCTAGACTTAGTGACCTCCGTGTCCAAGCAATAAATCTACAATCAGCCTTATCCCAAAGGTTAAGATTGAATCCCAATAAGCCCCTTAAAATTATTCCTAAAGTATTACTTCTTCATTTACATAAAGCACTGGAATCCAAGTACAAGTCCATAATTTGCTTTTGGCTGCCTTTGCCCTTCAATATTGGAGTTTACTTTTTGCAAACACCCCAAGTATCATATCGATCACCTTTAAGGCAAATATTAGGGAGACGTGAAGTTTCTTATTACTACGCTTGGTTCATTGAATGTAATTACCATGGACCCTTGAAAAGTTATGGAGTAATTAAACCGAGTGGCATAATACGAGCTCAATTATCACACAGCATGGATAGGTATCCATGTAGAGATACACCCAAAATGATTACACTGCTGTATCTATTCTTAACGTTGGTCACGTTCCGAACAACCCTTGCCGGTGAGTAATTAGTGAATGAGTGTGCTTAATGAGCAGAGGTGAGCACTTCAAATGTGAATCATGTCTTCACATACCAATGATGTAGGAGTTCATTTCAATAATAAAGAGCTGTGTGTTCTTGAATCATGCTCCAGTTACGGAGGAGGAGATTTAAAACTTGAATAGATGCTAAGAGACCACAATTTTTAAGCTAATCAAATATTTGAACTACTGTACTCGTATGAATATTTGATATGTAGATGTAAGTGAGTGAAGTGTGGGTGGAAAGGCAGGCAAGATTTGTTTTTCTATTTATTGTTTCATTTTTTTAACAATTTCAATTCACTGTCACTGAAAATCATAGTACAAAGATGGCACAAAGCATAATTGATTTCATGATAAAGCATACCTTCTTATACAGCTCATACAACAGTGAAGTGAAATAAGTAAATATATGTTTGAGACTATCCTGCATCTGACTATTATTTACCTGAGGATAATTTCAAAGCTGGGTCTTTACTTTTTGTTGTTGAAAGCCAGCCAACATATCAGGCTGCAGTGTGTCTGTGTCATAATCCTCCCGTACTGACCCTTTTTCTCTTGCTGAGTCAGCCAAGGCTCAACATCTTCAATGATAACCTGTTATAGACTCAACCAAAGTCCTGCAGAGCTGGATGGGTTTATTCACAATGATACTCGTTGATGATTCTTTGAAATTTTAGTGACACCCAAAGAAGGGATTTTATTTTTCTCTTATGGAGTTAGTTCACATCAACACGTTGACAGATAGATGCGATAATACCGTGATTAAAAATCAGATTTCAGCTTTTGCACTCCCGCATGTCTCAAAATCTTCAAATGCTTGCCTAATGAACTACTCAGAGACTGGGCTCATCTTTATTTTAGGCGTAAGGATATGGAGATAGAGAGAGCGATGCAGAGAGTGCAAGGTAGAGCACTGGAGTGCCCTTGCGGTCCCAGACACAGATGGACAAGATGAGAGGGGAACACAAGCACAGCTGAGGCTTTGCAGTGCGGAGTATTAAAGGACCAGGAATCAGTGAGCCCGGCTCTGCGCCGATGACACTGGCTTTACTGCCACTCAGTCATTCGCCACTCTCACCAGGAACCCCCGGGACGTGACGCGCCGAGCACAGTTGCATCGAGATTAAAGGCACTTTTCCCCTCTAAGATCAAAAGTGTGCTAGGCTATGCCAAAAGTGTCTCCAGTGGAGTTATGATGGTACAATTTCTAAAGTACACAACTGACCAAAGCCATTACCAATGGGGAAATGAAACTCCATTCAAAGCATATCAAAATGGTGTGTATGTTCTATTTAAGCTGAGTTTATTAAGTATGTCTTCCATCTGTTTGGGAAGAAATCCATTGGCTGGATTGAACCAAAGATTAGGTTATCAACTTTGGCATTTTGCTGCTCCAAATTACCTTTATCATTAGAAGCTTGACATCAGAGCTTTCCATAAAGAGTGTAGTTTCTGACAGATGGATTGGTTTGACCTATTATGACTGCCGTCCTTTGTGAAATCCCTTAAGCCTCATGCATAGAAATCATGTTTGTCACAACCTTAGACCGGGACAATGAATGTAATCCTTTAATGGGAAAAGGAAGAATAAATGTATCCATTCAGGCATGAACTCTTGTTTGTCCGACTTGCACTCTGCTGTGTCGGATGAGTGTTTCTGCTAAATGTCTAGAATGGAAAATGGAAAAATAGTTAAAGTTATCTCTCTGGCTTCACGCTCCCTGCGAGATGAAGCACAAAGCATACTCTACCTGAACTCTACAGAGTACATAAAGGCTAGTAATCTTCCTGCGGGGCTTTAGCCGGGAGGAAAAGAAGACACACAATAGCATCATCCACTGAGAAAATAAAATGAACATGTTGCCTCAACCTCAGCCTCAGCAATAGCGGGGAATGGAAAAAGAAGTGGAGGAACAACTCAACAGTGGGGAAATTCTGTCCACAGCTGTAGAGGAGCTTCTGAAATTCTGTGAAGATTATTACATTTACATTTACTCATTTGG
This sequence comes from Micropterus dolomieu, assembly GCF_021292245.1. Classification (NCBI taxonomy): domain Eukaryota; kingdom Metazoa; phylum Chordata; class Actinopteri; order Centrarchiformes; family Centrarchidae; genus Micropterus; species Micropterus dolomieu. Next base: position 24,132,386 of record NC_060152.1, on the reverse strand, counting down.
CAGACGCTTTTATCCAAAGCGACTTACCTTTGAGGGACAACATACAAGCATCAACAGAGCATCAAATACAGATCTACAACTGACAATACATACTAGTAAATACCTAGGGAAGGAATTAAGAGTTAACAAAAAGTGCAATCAATACAAAAAAGTGCAAACAAAATCATTGTAGGGGATAGAAGAAGAAGAGCACAGGAAGTGCATGTTAGAGATTAGGAGTTAGAGGTGTTATAAGAGGAAGTGTTCTCGGAAGAGATGAGTTTTCTTGAAGTTAGAGAGGGACACCCCTGCTCTGATGGCGTGTGGTAGCTCGTTCCACCATCGTGGTGTCACAGATGAGAATAGCCGGGACTGGGATTGCTTTGTGTGAAGGGATGGCAGAGCCAGGCGGCGTTCGTTGGAGGAGCGTAGCGGCAGGGGAAGGAACGTAAGTTTGTATTATGGAGTTTAGGTAGATGGGTGCAGACCCAGTAGTCACTCTGTATGCAAGCATTAGTGACTTGAATTTGATTCTGGAGGCCACGGGGAACCAGTGGAGGACACTGAGTAATGGAGTGCAGGGTCCGAAATTAACTTTTTGGCTCACCTGCCACGGGGACTGACAGATGAAAAAATCCACCAGCCAAGCATATTTTTTACCGGCCAAATCACATATACATTAATTTGAGTACATTTAATTGATATGGTATGTAAGTGTACATAGAAGTCAAAACAGAGCAACAAATAGTAAGACATGGAAGAGGTGGAACTAGCGCTCATAACAGTACATTTGAAGGTTTTGTGAAACTATCAGAACTTAAACCTCATAGTCATCCGACGACTCAATCTCTACCGCAATTACACTTTTTGCATGGTCCATGAATTCTGGCCTCCTACTCCTAACAGAATTTTGCTGCCACAGCATCACAGCTTTGCTTGGATCATACTCACTGATCTCTGGAGAGGACAGCGGGACCATAAGGAGATCTGACAATGTATCAGACTAAAAAAAAAACAGCCAGGGTGGCCAGGACAGGACGTGAAAACAGGACATGTCCTGGGAAAACAGGACTGATGGTCACCCTACCATAGCTTCATATAAAATGTTAGTCTAGCAAACATTACAGGAGGAAAAACAGTTTCACTTACTCGCACATCCACTCGAAGTCAGAAAGTGGCCTGGCCTTCTTGCCAATGGCATGTAAAGTCCTAAACAGTAGCTTCATCTTCTTGCTGGTCTGCTCTCACATTGCCATTAGCGCTGTCACAGAAGTTTTCGAGAGTAGAGGCTCAGATTGAGCCAGAGACGCACGTAGGCAATGTGACACTTACTGTGTTCATGGTCACGAATGTTCTCAAGTTTCATCGTTTTATTTCCGATGACAAATGAGTTCTTTCTGTTTTTATCTTTAGCATACTGGCGACACACAGAACAACTCATCGCGACCGCGTCAGAATCATATTGTAGCCAGCCTCTTGAAACTCCGTTCTCTCCAAACCTCCATTTCTCACAAAACTTTCTTTTTTTATGTAATTCGTCCCCCTTTTCGTCTGTGGGTTTTCGTTTTAAAGGTTGGCTCACTCCTGGTAAATGTCGCCACATAACAGCTAATAAGCGGCAGCTAGCTGCAGATCGGTGACTTTGCAGTTCGTACCGCGCTTTCTCCTTTCCACAAGCACTCGCGTGGCCGACGTTGCTATGCAACCATGAACAGAGGCGCGCTTGGA
>NC_060152.1:24067820-24130579 GCF_021292245.1 Micropterus dolomieu | reverse complement strand
CTGATGCTTTGGAGTCGAGCAGGAGGAAAGCCTGGGAAGGCTAGAGGGGTCCCAAAACACGGTGTCCTGGATGTTAGCGGTTGCGCTAAGAGAAACAATCTGTTTGGCTTGTACTGAAGCCACATCCATAAAGCCAGTCAGCAGGGAATCTTTCTCTTTGAGTTCCTCTGAAAGTCGTCGGATGTCTTCCATAAGGTCAGCAATCTTCTTGTTCGCTTTCTTAAGGAGTGTGCAGTCCTCATGGGGCAGAGTTATTTCGACTAGCATAGTCACCGGAGCTTTGTTGCGATCAGTAGCGTTGATCGCGTTTTTACGGTCATCTATCTTAAAATCCATGTCGGATGGCTAAAATCCTTAACCCACGTAAAACTTAAGTTAAAAACTTAAGTTAAATAAAAAGGATATAAAAAATGTAACGAAAAAGAGTGGATTAAAACTGGATAAGAGTTCGGTTTAAGACGGAGCTTCCGACAGGTGGCTACAGACGCCAACGCACGCATGTATATTTTTAAACAGTGACTTAAACTGACAAAACTTAATAGACATTTTAATATAAACATTAATATAACAAACTATTGTAAATGAAATGTCCTGAAAATGGAATATTGTAGTACTGTAACAAACTTCAAAATGAAATTAGCTTTTCAAATAGATTACTTGGTATCAAAATGAGTTATGAACTATACTTTCACATATCACTTGTCACACAAACAGCAGCAGTTGAGAGTTACTAATTCCTTTGCAAGTAAAAATGTCAACAACATCAGTCATGAGTAGTAGACTTAAACATTTGAAGAATACTGACCTGATGGCATTTTCACACATGTGATTGAAAAAGCTGGCTTGTGATTATGTGATAGATTTCATAGGATTTCATCACACCCTCACTAGTTATGCTTTTGTGCATGTGTCAAATATATTTCACAATGTTTCTCATCTCTACCACTCAGCCAGGATAATGTGACGCTCAGACACCCTGACGTTGTTTGCAGGTCAATATTTCAAGCGCTTTGAGAGGAGTCAATAGCATATTGGTCATTTTCTGGGTTTAATCTAATGCTTTAGATCAGTGATGACACTATCCCTGCTGTGAGACCATCATGCTCCCGCAGAGGAGACCACGAAAATATTCATTGCCACACAGCTCGCTGCGTTTGCACTTGAGGACATTGCTGAATCATGCAATTATGGTTTGGATGAGGAAAGTCGATAACTGCCTCATACTTGGGCAGAGATGGCTAAGGTCACACCTGTAATCATGTGGGAGCAGCACAGTCCATTGACACAATGATGAGACTCCACAGACAGTCGGGCAGGATTGAGATAGGGGCTGATTGCTCCTTATTGGAAGATGGAGTTGGGCTCACATGAATGGTGTTGTCACACAGATGGAGATATGCACCAGTAGTCCCCTGTTTGCTCAAGTCAGGGCCTGACACCCTGCCAGCAGGGCATGTCTTGTTGGGTCAGATATAGAATAGCAATTGTAAACAGGCAACCATTAGAGACAGTGCACCAACTAGTGTCTTTAGTGGAGATGGAAATAACTCAACCAGTTAAGATCTGTACGAATAAGGTATTTTACCTCCTTTGAAAAAGGAACCCTTTGTAAATGATTTATAATATTGTAACTTTTCTAATAGAAAGTATAAACACTGATCAAAAGGATGTTCTCCTGGCAACCCAAAATGTGTTCATATTAATGGTTATAACTGATCTATAAAGCATTAGGCCTAGTAAATGATTTATCAACTATTGAGAAAACAATTAGTTACAATTTATAAACAATTATAAATGGTGCCTTACTTAAATGTAGTATTACTTTTTTCCTGTGTATTGCTGATCTTCTCTAGCTGTAACAGCCTGGTCAAACCAGCACTTACAACGACAAACATTTTCAGGTATTGACAGTGTTGACCTTTGAGGAGCCAGCAAATCCAAAATGGAGGAAGCTATGATAGCTCAATAGTTGTGTGACACAATCCACTTTTATTTTTATCCTCCTCTGTCAGAGTACAAACTGCTCCACAAAAGATGAGACATAGTTGATGGTAAAAATACATCTTTTAATTAATTGTGTGAGCTGTCCTATTAGCAACTGAGCTATAACATTAGCAAGCTTGTTAGTGTGTTGATTTTCCATCTTAACCAAAACTTTTTATTGAATAAAATGATGCACTATCCAGAAAACATAATGCCAAAGGAGAGTAAAAGGCACAATAATGAGAAAATAAAAGGATGCTCGGGTAGGGTGACTAGACATCCCCGTTTTCCGGGGACAGTCCCCTGTTTTGGTGGCCTGTCCCCGTCTGGAGATGTCTCTGTAAATGTCCCCGTTTTTAACTTAGTGTTAATCAACTGTGTAAGGTGTTAACAGACCTGAAATCAGATTTTACGTTGCCAGAAAGACTGGACAGCAAAGCATACAGGCGTCATGCCAAAAAGTGATCGTCCGCCGAAAACTGATTGCCGTCCGCGGGAGTGTATGCATTCATTAAAACTGTAACGCTTAGTCTCTTTACGTCTACAGCTGCTTTTATCTTTATCAAACAGACATAATGTGCAAATAAACATCACTTCATGTCTGCGGTAATAGCAAAGGTATGTCTTTGTGATACTTTAACGTTTCTTATAATAATAATAAGAAACGTTAGGAATAGGAATAATGACAATTGTGGCTGAATAGGTTTTTGCAGTTTCTAATATAACCAGGCATTATATTTATGTGATTATAGGCAAAAATTGAAGGCTGTTGTTGCCGATGGAATATGTGTTTGGTAGGCCTATATCTAACATCCTTGTTTATATTTAGGAAAAGGACTGTAGCCTTTAATAACATGATTTACTGCTGAATTATGTATAAAATAAAGATCCAAAGCAATGCAGTCCTTTTTACCTGTTAAAATGCCTTTTAAATGGCCAATACAACCCATGTAATGCAGTATTCCACTTGCCAGAAAATGATTACAGCTTATACTTATTGACTGAAAGGTAGATTCTGCCTCAAAATGACCTGATTTCATTCAGAAGAGTTATATTTGACAGATTATAAAACCAAAATTGTCCCCCTTTTTATATAAAAACATTATATTTTTTGATGACATACTGACCACCAAACCAAAAATGTCCCCGGTTTTCATTTCAGAAATCTGGTCACCTTATGCTCGGGGAGCTATTCATTGACTAGTGTTAGGATGTTCCTAGCTGGCAGCGGTTAGCTTATTGTTGTCTCTACATGGCCAAGCTACTAGAACCAAATATTTCACGTGAGTTGTGCAAATGATTGTCATTGTGCCACTTTTTGGTGTGACCCGGTCACAATGCACCAGTTCTTAAGACAGAAACACCAATAACTGTAAATGCAATCAATTTCATGTAGTGGGTTAATATTTTAATAGCTTCGGTTGGGTGTCAGAGTGTGTGTGTTTTGAAATTTCTAAAACCTTATTTTTTCAGTTAACAACACTAGCAGAAAACAGCATGAATCTCCTTTAGAAAAGCTTTATTTTTACATCCTATCATTACACTATGCCTGTTTCACATTCACTGAAACACCTTTAATAACTCTTTGAATAACATCAAGTTAATAATGAGAATTGTTGCTCTAACATCAGTGTGAAGCTACCTGCTCTGCTGCAGCCTCTCATTCAGCCTCTGATTCATTAGATAGCACCCAGGTTTTCACCATGCTTCTCTGTCCACTTCACTCCAATTATTCTTAATAAGCGCTCACTCAGAGGGCACCATTATGACAAACCCCTACCCTACCAAACCCACTCTCATTTCAAGAGCGACAGTGGCTTTGTTTTCCTGCACCTTAGTCTTTCCTTTTTCTTCACATTTACATACTGTAGGAGTCATTTATGTTTATTGTTGGCATGTCATATTATTTTGTTTAGATATATTTCGCATTAGTATTTTGGATACTTGGTGACAGTCATTACATGCACAGGGTTGTATATTTAGGGGCATAGGTGACAGGAAATGGTAGGCACGGGTGACAGGAAATGGTAGGCACGGGTAGAAGGAGCACACAGTTATCACCAGACAGACCAGAATAGACCAACATGCTACAACTTGCAACAATAGAATGTGCAGTGAATTATGAATGGAAATCTATTTTGTCTATGTCAGATTTCACTCCTGCCTGTGTATAATGGCAACTAGGAAAAGGACATTGGTAAAGTAAAAAAAAAAAACATTACACATATGCTGAGTCTGGTGAAACATCACATTAATGACTCTCCTGCTAATAATCAAAGCCCCATTCTTCCATATTGTTAGAAAATTGTGTTCACTTCTGTAAATCTGCAACTATTACAGTGTTATTAGATCTCCATCTTTTATGTCATTAAGCAGCACGTTGGTTGACTGACAAAGTCGTCCAGGCTTCTTTGGTTGGGCTGCGGAGGCTGAATCCAGAATCTTTCTACAATGTAAATAAGAGCCATTAAAGCAATGAAAATACATTTGGCTGCATTTTTGTAATTAGATTGTCAGTTGATTTCCATAATGTATTTTAGCCTATGTCATCAAGTCAGTGAAAACACTGTTGTTTACCTTTTCTCTTGGGTGGCAGACAGTGCAGAGCTTCATTAATTCAGAACTTAAAAAATAGAAAAATAGGTGCAATGAGAGAGAGGGGGACTCATTACAATATTGTTAGTAGAATATGACTCAGTATGGGTGGATTGATTGTGTTTATTAGCTTATTAGTGTGTGCACTTGCAACAGTTTGAACATCAAAGTCCCACAGCTAGTGCCATTATTTGACAAGTTGGAAGTGAGAATGTGTTGGCCATGCAGGTGACAAAAACAGCGGACAGGATGTGTTTTGTCAGCATTGGCAGGGAAATGCAATAAAAGATTGCCAAAAGCATGTTCTCTCTCATAATGATCTCTCTCAAAATCACTGCAGCAGTTATTTCAGAAAAGACTTCATTTGTTTATGCCTACTCAAATCTAAATGATCCATGGAAAACCACAACAGGTGCTAGATGCTTCCAACAACCTAACTGTATTTTTTTTTAAATCGGCTCTTATTTATTACAGAGTTATAGTGACATGTTTGTCAGCCCAACAGAGGCTGCCATGATGTTTTTTTAGCTTTACAAGACAAACAACGGTGGAAATTGCTTAAAGCGTTCTTGTTTGTCATTTATCAAAATGCAGTAATGTCCCATGTTTGTTCAGAACCTATGCAAAGCCTTTATCTATTGTACTGAACTATACTGAGCAAAAGGTATGTTCAGCTCAACTGCCTGAGACTAACGAGCATATTTGAGGTGCTGTTGTTTCATTCGGAAGGACGGCTCTCTTTTGATCTGAGCAATAATCTGTCTCTCGGAGTCTGGGAGCTATTTACAGAGGAGATTTATTTCACTGATTCTCTGTGTACAATGAAGCATCTGCTCCTGCCAGCTCAGGTAGAGATGGGCTGTTTTAGACAGTGGCTCACTGAATATGTGCTAGTTCTTCTCAAAAACAATGGAAAAAAATCTATTAATAGTCCACGGAGTGTCCTCTGTATGCTGGTAGATGTGTGTAATGCTCCTTTCAACTAGCTGAAGTGGGAGGAAAATGTCCATTTCTGAGCATATCCCTCCTACCTTCTTGTCAGTGCTGCAGTAAAAATACCACAGGAGGAAACATTTGTCCATTATCTATCAGCAGTGGACACAACTGTGTTTTCATCTGCTCCACTGTGACTACAAATAAAATAAAAGAGCAAGGAGTGGAATTTTCCATTGGATTTGTCTTTGCTTTTTTATCTCCCTGCTACAAAGTGAATTGCAACAGCCTTGAACAGTGTCTGGCAGGCCTTGAGATATTCCCAAGCAGGAACAGTAGAGGTCAAGGTGTGGGAGCAATGCTATAAGCACAGCTTGAAATTCTGCTCGGCTTCTTCTTCTCCCACAGCCTTTCTCTCACTTCCCCACTTTCTATTTCTTTGTCTCTGCCTGTCTTTCTCTCGCTTTCCTGTATCTCTCCTTCACTCTGTCTGCCTCCCATTTCTTTTTAACACTTCTTTTAACTATATTTTCAGTGCGGTGAATGGTTCTTGGAAATTCATATCAAAGTACTCTTGTATGCACATAAACGAACAACAAGGCTTGTGAAGACGGTTTTACTAATTCTTAATAATTAGGAAGTCTGTTTTACCTTGTCGATCGGGATAACAGAAAATAATTAATAACGCAAAAAACACATTGAAAATAATAATGAATAATAATAATGAAATAAATATATCCCATGTGAAAGACACATACTGTGAGTGTGTTGTTGAGGTCCCCATCAAACTTTTTTACTGGCATCCTGAAAAGTGGCTACTTAGGAGGAGATCTGTAACAAACAATTAAGGGGAGTCGATGGGGTCTGCTGGAATCTGTGCAGCTCCGCTGGAGAAGTTGGGGTTATGAGCCTTGTATTTTTACCACATACTGTTGTGTCTGTTATTTAGTTCACCTGTTACGTTTTGCGTCACCTAATAAAGTATAACAAATCTCAGTTACTATTAAAGAAGCTGAATTTATAGTTTTATATTTAGTTTAATGGTATAGATTTCAAATACAATTGAAATTGTACAGCTCAATCCAATATTTATTTAAAAGACACCCTAAAGCTGTATCAAGATATTATTTTCATGCCTCTAGACAGATGGTCTGCACAGAGAAAGTGGCATTGTAGGTACTCAAGGAAAAAACTTTTTTACTGTATGTGCTCGTATAGCAGCTCTAATTGGAATAAATGGGGAACCGTGTTTGAATTCATCTTCCATGTCTTCTGTTTATCATCTGCAAGTGTCACAAGTGTGGAGATCGTCTCGGGTTACGTATGTAACCCTGGTTCCCCAAGATTGGGGAACGAGACACTGCGTCGGTTACGACACTAGAGGCGTCCCCCATAGTGTCGTAACCGACGCAGTTCGAGTTCCCTCGAAGGGGAATCATATTGTCTCAGCAGATCTCACCCCCTACCAAAACAGTAGAGTAGCAACAAAAACATTGACATTGTAATTACTTAATACTTTAAAACCTTTCCCTATACACTAGTATTATTGCATCACTTCATGCAAAAGCCTGTCCAATAACTATGTCATAAACTGTAAACTGTAAGATGAATTATACAATGGAGGTTCGACTGGAGGAGGCATGCGTGCCTTTGTAATGCTAATTAAAATTATGACTTGCTCTTCAGGCCACCTACAGCCAAACATGTGAAGAAAATACAGTGTGCTCAAACAAAAGGAAATATGGGAGAAGCCACATGTGTGGATGAGGACCTCACTGCAGCCTTCAGCACTCACCTTCACATGCCAGACAAAAGCTTTGTGTATTTGTTTATTAGATTGTGTATGTTTGATTAGAGCATATACTGCAACACCGCTTTGCTATTAAAATTTTCATTATATGTTTTTATCAATGAATTATTAATAGAAAAGACGCTATTGCTATAGTTAGAATAATACTGCAAGAGTAAACTCAAAGCAAACAGTATGGTAACAACAATGATAATATTTAAATGCACACAGAACTGCCTGCTGTAGGTTTAACACAGCAAACACCAGATTAAACTGCTGAAGCTCAGACTTAGACACAGTTAAGATGCCTGGCACAGAGCGATACTAAATGGAAATCTTGTGCTTTTGCATTTTGCCATCTGTGCAAACTCTATGACTCTGAGCAATATGATGACATGTTTATATCAACAAAAAAATTACCAGCTTTTGTTCTAAGTACTTGGATATAATTTCTTTCACCTGTATTAAAATTAAGAAAAATAATGAGGGCGCGTCCCTTTTTGATGTTTTCTGGTGATCTGTTTATCTGTGTGACAGGCACCACAAGTGGACACTAATATTCTCCAAACTGGTTTATTCATGACAAGAGCGACAGTTTATCAAAGGTCCAGGTGCACAGCTTAACCTGAACAAGATGTTAACTAGAACATGGCAGATAAATGTGTTGCTCCATGCATGTAAATGTAGCCACAGGAAGAGTTATAGGTTCAAGTCCAACAATTAAATATTCATACGCTTGGCATAATGCAAGGCACTTTGAATAAAATACTCCTTCAAATAATGAATGTAGTGATCCATGGCTCTATGTAGTGATGAATGTCACCAAACACTTTCCTAGAATTATTTTATCAGGGGTTTGTCAAGTTTATTTATATAGTTTGATCTTTCAAAGTACCAGCACTTTCATTGCAAAACAATAAATGTTTGAATCTGTGCTCACTGAAAATAAGGAAAACCCTCATCAGGAACAAAAGTAGGAATCTTTAAAAAAAATACAAAATGGGGCCCTTTCTTTTAGGGAGAACAGGTAAGCAGAGAGTATACAAAGATTAAGTGTTTATTACATGTGCAGCATAAAAAAGCACACAGAGTAACCTTAACAAGAAAACCTACAGTAAAGAAAATCATCCACTAAAACCATGTCTGGCACTAACATCATCCAGTTCAGGATAAATTGAGTTAGAAAAGCAAAATCAAAAGTTCTTAGAGATCATCTTATTTTGTCATATGACACCTGTATGCCAACAACGATATCAAGACTGATATAGTCATAAAAGACTCATCATAACTGTTATTAAGGCATATGGCTCCTAGAAGACATGATATCAAATAAACACATCAAATAACAAAAAGATTCTTATTACAAGATCCACTTACTCTCTTGGATAAGAGACTGATTGAACCGGAAACAAACAATATAAGCTGTCTATAAACATCAGGACAAAACCTGTTATAGCATTGACTGTGAAGTCAGTGCACAGCCAGAGAAAGATCAAGGAGTCCACAGAGACCATCTTTGAAAAGAGACAGAGGTTATGATCTCCCCCCATACTGTATACAACCACCTGTTATCAGAACTGAACAAACTTCATGATTACTGATCAAATTCCATCTTTTTGTGAAGGCCAAGAGATGAGCCTGAACGCTACAGAAATGTTTCTATCAGTGGATCTTGTGCTGAGATTGTTTTGTCAAATAACAATAGAGAGATTTATCAGGATCTAAAAGCATGTGCCCCTATAGGCTGTGGGGACCAGTAACATGGCAGACTTTAGTCCACATGCTCTCTGCAATGCTGCTGAACTGGTGCTCCGCTTAGACGTTTCCCGCCTTCCCTTTATTTTGGGATATCCTCCTTCACACCAACCACTATATACACACAAAGAAGGGGGTGATTTAGAACTACAGTATATAAAATCACTTGTTGTGAATAACATTATGTAATAATTCTTTCATTTGACACGAACATGACTGAATAAAACTTAGACCATTTAATTGTCTCCTGCATCCTTGTTCATACCACATTCTGCTCTAAGCTATTACATCCAATTTCCACCCTGATGATTATTATGTAGTAGATACTAATAGAATAATGGTGGAAGAATAGGAGAGTGCAGAGGTAATTAGGAAGCAGTGGGTCATCTCTCTTTGCCCAGAGGAGAATGCAGAGGGAATTACCTGGTCCACAGACAGAGGAGACAGGAGGAGGGAAGAAGAGAGAGTGGAAAGAGACAATGTGAAATTAATGTGGGGGAGATGAAAGGAAGGAAGAAAAAGAGAGAGGAAAAGAGAGAGGCTCAAGAACTGGAGTTGGATGGAGACCAAAAGAAGAGAGAGAGAGAGAGGCGACAAGAGAGAGGAAAGAGAAAAATGAGACTTGTTTCATTTTGAAATGATGGAATATGTTCCCGCCCTAGAGCTCTGTTCAATAAGATGCCTTCTGTTGAGGAGCTCAGGAGGAGAAGAAGGGAAACGAAAAGAAAGACAGAACAAAAAAGGCCATGTGGATGCGTGTGTGTGTGTATGTGTGCAGAAAGTGTGTGTATCCAACCCATTATTCCATATAGAGCATTAGTCCGCCTACTCTGCTGCCATGAATGCTGTTCACTCATTCCACTGCATGACTGATTATGATCAAAGAAAGATTAACACACATATCTCTACAGTCATACACATACGCCAATGATATTCTAGTGTTTTTGTGCTTAATCAATTAATAAATAACTTGAGTTGAATTTTGAGGCTAAAACATTTTCAGTGCCATTCAGGAGATTTTTCTGTTATTTTATTAACAGTTTTTCATAGTGTTATAAGCAAAGGAAACAGCTATTTAAAGGGATGTTCTCTGATAATTCTAGGGCAATGCTGGGTAAAAAATACTGAAAAATCAGTGTTGCTAATGTTTTCCAAGGAAGGAAATGAATTCAACGCATTTGTTAAATATCAAGGAGTTTTGGTAAGTAGAACTGAATGTAAACATAAGTTCTGTTTATTTAAAATAAAACTCTAGAGGGCACCTTTAATAGAATATATTCAATGATGATGATAATGGTGACCTCAAACCCTTTCTCTCAGTAAGACCCTGAATAACCCTGCTGAATGAAGATTTCAGACTGCCAGTCGTGCATAATGTATTATGTACATTCGAGTAATCAGAAATGTACCAGCTATAAATGGCAGCCCCAGCTGCTGAATCTACCACCACTTTGACCGTTCAGTGAGGTCACAGCTTGGCTCTGCGAGCCATCATATCTAATTCTAACTGCTCCATTTGCTCCCTCTGCTCAGTACCTCTCTTTAAATCCTGTTCCCCAATCTTGTCTCAGTTCATCTCCACGTGCATCAACAAATCTTTGCAGGTAACAGGAGAGGTGCCCGCTATCTTTAAAATAGCAGCTCTGACTTCAGTCCTGGGGAAATCTAACCTCTATCAAGGCTCTTGCTGAAACTACACAGACCCATCCCCAGCCTGCTGTTTGCCACTTCATGCTGCTTCAGTCACAAAAAATCTGTCCAAAACCTAACTTGACAAAACATTTTAATTGCTATCGTTTCACAGAAGCACAGAAATTGTCTTGAATGAAGCTTTTCCATGACTGATTAATGGCTGCCAGCTCAGATAGGAGTCTCTATTTCTTTTATGACAGACTACAATATTCTTCTTGGTCAAAGTGTGCTGAAATGGTTTTCATTTTTCTCCAACATGCACTGACATTGAAGTATTATTTGTAGCAGTATTTATACGTGAATATGTTTTTACTGCAGCAGTCGCAGCAGAAATATGAGGGTGTGATGTAACGTAGATTTGAGAGGCTGTAGTAATGAATGTAAGGTGTAAATGTTAAGGTGTGTTCCAAGAGAAAAAAAAAATCTCACATGCACACATACTGTTTCTTACTGTTCTTTGTACAAACACAGAATCCTTTATAAACATGCCCAGATGTTTTTCCACAGATACATTTTATTGTACAAATGCAAAGGGATTTACAACTAAAATTCATTCATAACTGACAGGATTTACTGGTTGCATTAGTTCAAGCGAAGCTGGAGAACAAAACTGAAAAATGGAACACACAATATCATATTTTTCACAGAGGTGTTGTGAGACAATCATATAGAGAACCTCTGTCTAGCTGTGGAGAGTAAAATATTTTTTTTTACATTGGTCTCAGTCCAATCTAAAGACAATAAACAATGTGACAAAATATGCAGCATACACTCACCGACCAGTTTATTAGACACACTTGTTCAATTGCTTGTTAATAATATTTGTCAATATGTCTACATTGTTTTTGTTCATAGTGTGTATATTTGTGTTGTCTACACTGAAGTCTGTGTCTGATTGTATTTTATTTTATTATTGTGATATTGTATTTTTGTATGAGTAAGCACATCGAGAGCAATACGTACAGATACCTGGCAAAAATTGTGATTCTGATTAACACAAATAGCTAATCAGCCAATCACATGGCAGCAACTCAGTGCATTTAGGCATGTAGACGTGGTCAAGACAACTTTCTGAAGTTAAAAAAAAACAACAGAATGGAGAAGAAAGTGAGTTTGAACATGGCATGGTTGTTGGTGCCAGACGGGTTTATCCGAGTATTTCAGAAACTGCTGATCTACTGGGATTTTCACGCACAACCATCTCTAGGGTTTCAGAGAATGGTCTGAAAAAGAGAAAATATCCAGTGAGCGGCAGTTGTGCGGACGAAAATGCCTTGTTGATGTCAGAGATCAGAGGAGAATGAGCAGACTGGTTTGAGATGACAAAAAGGCAACAGTTACTCAAATAACCACTCGTTACAACCAAGGTATGCAGAATACCATCTCTGAACACACAACACGTCAAACCTTGAAGCAGATGTTATACAGCAGCAGAAGACCACACCGGGTGCCACTTCTGTCAGCTGAGAACAGGAAACCAAGGCTACAATTCACACAGGCTCCCTGAAATTGGACAGTAGAAGATTGGAAAAACGTTGCCTGGTCTGATGAATCTCAATTTCAGCTGCGACATTCAGATGGTAGGGTCAGAATTGGGCGTTAAAAACATGAAAGCATGGATCCCTCCTGCCTTCAGGCTGGTGGTGGTATAATGGTGTTGGGGATATTTTTTGGCACATTTTGGGCCCCTTAGTACAAATTGAGTAACCTTCCTGAGTTTTGTTGCTGACCATGTCCATCCCTTTATGACACAGTGTACCCATCTTCTGATGGCTACTTCCGGCAGGATAATGCACCATGTCACAAAGCTCAAATCATCTCAAACTGGTTTCTTGAACATGACAATGAGCTCACTGTACTCCAGTGGCCTCCACAGTCACCAGATCTCAATCCAATAGAGCACCTTTGGGACGTGCTGGAATGGGAGATTTGCATCATGGATGTGCAGCCAAAAAATCTGCAGCAACTTTGTGATGCTGTCATGTCAATATGGACCAAAGTCTCTGAGGAATGTTTCCAAAACCTTGTTGAAATTATGCCATGAAGAATTAAGGCAGTTCTGAAGGCAAAAGTGGGTCCAACCCAGTACTAGAAAAGTGTATCTAATAAAGTGGCCGGCGAGTGTATATTGTACCACTGATTTAAAACAGTTTTGTCCTTCTTCTTTTTACCTGAAACACTTTTTGTAAGCCAAATACTTCTTCAAACTGTTGCTCGGAATACACCACATTCAAAATATGTGTGCACTTAAAACTGTGTGACTAAATTGTAAATATATGTTAGTCACTGGTGTGCTAAGCTATGTGTTATCTTACTTATATGTCAAACAGTAGTCATGATTTGTTTTTTCATCAGGTGACATTTCTGCAATGTCTTGTTTGTACTGATGTTGGGGGTGGTTAATTCACATCGATGGCACAACAAAGAAGTAAAAGGAATCGGGGTGTTGAAGATATTTAGGTGGACGAAACACTCAACAGTAAGGAGCAAAAAAGCAACCCTGAGTTATTGTTAACTGAAGATAAGCTCAATTAGGACAATGATTGTTGCAAGTTGTGCAAATGGGAAAGAGATCCAGATGTGAGTGGGGAATTTCCTTAAGCTGCCAAAGGGATTCATTTTTTCTGGCTATATATATATATATATTTTTTTTTTTTTGTTTTGTTTTGTTTTGTTTTTTTTCAAACTCCAGTGACTCGGCACCACAGGGTGGAATTCAAGCCTGAAACTGTCAAATTCAGAAAACTCTCCTGTGAAACTTTTTCTGTGTATGCTGCTTCATGCCTTTCACTCACCCAATCAGGCGAGAATAATTGGTTCACAATCTCACATTTACCCAAGCTCAGATCAGTTTCTTTTCAGATAATTTTGGTAAATGTTTTCCAGGAGCCATGTTTACTATTATTGTTAAAACGTCACACTATGTGTGATCTCATAAATATGACATTTTGCTTCCTTTTACTGTACATAATGTTAGTTTCAAATTATTTGATGATTTGTTCCTGCAGATAAAGCAGCTATTCATTTGTGTCTTTGTAATTGTGGGAGGAAGAAAAGAGTAGCACCAACAACCTTTTGTGCACTTCCCTTCTCTCCAGTGATACTGGGAAGTTTCCACTCTTGGTTCTTTGATGCAGACAATGATGAAATCCAAAACAAATATATCAGGCACCTCCACACAGGTATTTATTCATCAAACACAACAAGTCTAATTGGTCTTTTAAAGGGCAATCACAGTGGGAGCGTGGAGATCAGGTCTTGATTGCTGCTATTTGGTATTTAACCAAAGGCAAATTGAAAATGCACACATTACAAAACACCTGGTTAAATTGCATCAAAATGGAATTCAATCACATTCCACAATCAATGTTCCCTTTAGTTCAGTACAACCAAAAACAATCCCAGCTGCATACCTGTTATACCTTCGATTGATTAGGATTCTGTGCAGGGAGCTCAATCTTAGATTCAGGAGGATCCAAATAATGTCCTTGAGCAATTCTACAAATTTCGCATCAGAAGGGAAAAGAGTGATTAAGTATGTCTCCCACTGCAGGCTGAAAACTTGTCTCAAGAAGGGCCGCACATCACCTTCCTCCCTGAATCATATCCCCGCTCCTCTACTGAATCTAATTGCTCTCTCAAAATATCCCCTTTGTCTCTCTGCCCAGCACTTATTCTATTTCTTTTTCAACCATTTCAAGCCAACGGAATAATTTTAGGGTCACACGGGTATTGTTAGAACCAAAAAGGCCCAACCTTTGCTTGTTCTTATGTGGATCTGGGAATTGAAGCTTATTACACTGTCATGTTCACTGCAAGTCACCCTGTGTGCAAATCTGTTCTAAATAAACAAACATGTAAAATGCAAATGTAAGGCTTCCGATCCCAAATCATGTCTGTGAATTGCAATTTCCCATGCAATGAACAGATGTTTATGTTCAAAGCCATATGGGGACAACAAGGTAAATGGATCCGCTTTTCACATTTTATGCTAGTAGAGCAAAATAAATTGTGCATTCACCTCCAACAATAATTGCTGTGTATAATTAAGGTTGCTGGGCATCCAGAGTTTTAGATATATGACCCATTTTTGGCACAACTTGCCCTAAGTATGAGGCAACATAAATCCTATGGAGGTAAGATGTATAACTTTCTTATATCACAGAAACAAATTGATGCACATAACAAGGCTGCTAAGCGTCAGATCTTTTTTGGTCTCTTTTGGCCATTTCACCAGAACATGTTCAGCGGCCACCTGTTGGATTTCAAGCACAGATGATTTGTATCGTTGCAAAATGTCCCAGTTTTAGTTTCTAAATTTACCCAACTTACACTAACATAATCTCCTGGAAAACAAGACACAGCTTGACTCAACAGGTTTTTGTACAATATGTATATGTATGTATCTGATGCTAGATCAGGGAGACTCATCCCTCCCCTCTGATCAAAGCATTATACATCTGCTGTATGACATCTAAAAAAAAATCCCACTTTAGCAAACATTTGTTACATTGAGTTAAATTCATTAGAATATAAATATTATTATATGACATTAGAAACTGCTTTGCACAGCAAATCTGCCCAAGAATTAGTTAATTAATTCGTATTGTATATAATACTAAAGTCTCACATGTATCTCTTTCAGTTTCGAGGCATAATTGCGATATATTCATCTTCAACATCTTACACAGCAAAAATAAAATGTTCTGACCTGCAGTAACCTGTCTCTCTTCCCTCATTCTCTCTGTGCTCTCTTGTATCAGAAATCTTTTCTCTTGTATTATGTTTCCATTTATTTATTTTACCCAGCTTTTCAAACATGAAACTTGACATTAATAGTTAGGAGCAGCATTTGCACTGCCATAGTCAGTTGTGTGCAGTAGCCCTGGAGTAAGAGGGTTCAAAGTCATGCTGTGCACCATGTGTTCTTGCACAGAATTTTAAATTATTAATGTTTTGTTCTTTGAGACCTTTATCATAAAAATCCTAACTTGCCTGACTACCATTTTAACCTGCTTTTCGGCCACTTCACCGTCATTTCGTTGTACATAAATTTGTTACCCATGGATATGTACCCTTTTAATTTTCTCAAATGAAAAAAATCTGGAAAGCAGAGTTATTAAAGTTCAAAATAAGCTGATGCAACATCACACCATGTTTCTTGCTGAAGGCAAAGAAGCGTTTTTATGGTGTAATTTAACTGAGCTATTGATTCTTCTCGCTCCTGCTTGAGAATGCACAGTAACCAGGTCACAGTATAGATGGGTAAGACAAAAGCAATGACAGGTGAGGAATGGATGGTATGCAAAGCTGCAGTGCTGCCAGGATATCCTTGAACCATCACTTGAAACAGGAAGTGCTTGGAGTCTGTTCATCAGGTAAGTACAGGGAGTGTAGCAAGCTGCTCTGACAGTCTTGCATTTTACCTTGGGAACAACACAGTTTTATAGGAATTGGTAGCTGATAAGCTGCTTAGCTGGATACTTGATTTGCCTCAGCCTTGCACTATGTTCTGCAAGAATTAATGCATGCTCTGAAAAAAATAAATCCACACGATGCGGCATGTTCAAGCACACAGCACGTCATGTGATTCATGTTTTTTGACTTGGCAGTGAGATACTGACAAAATGTAAAAATAATGTGGCTATTTTAGTCATGTTGAAAGGGGTACTATGTAACAGATGCAGCTGTTGTCATGAACAAACACAGACACTATTAAATGTGGTAATTTGGAACGAACGCTTTCAAAAACCACACGCTTACAGTAGATGCATAAATTGCCGATCTTTACTGCCTCAAAAGGTTGTGCATGTAGCATTGACTTGCTATTTAAGCTCAGCAACACTTTAGTCCATGTAGGTAAGTTTGGTATTTCATAGTGTGATTAGCCTTGGCTGTCATGAATAGCAGATTATGTTGTGGGCTGTCAGAAAATCTCTCACTCAATAACCTCAGCACATTTTTAATACCAACCAGCACATTTACAAGTCTCTCCTCCACACTAACAATTAAATACAACATTTTTCCTGTCAAAAAAAAGGTGTTTAACTCCCCCCCCCCCTCCCCCCCGTGGAGTGAATCAAAAGGCTAGCGTTTGCTCATTCTCTCCTCCTCTCTCTCAATCAGCAATTTTTCCCTTTGATCTTTTATTCATATGATTAAGTCTGTGTATCACCAGACTGTTCATTCAACATTTCAATATATGATGAAGCCATCTTTGAAGTTGGGTATGCCGCAGTGGAGTCACTTTTGGCTTGCAGCTTTTTTAACTGTCTGTAGTGTTTCGACAATTATTGTTGGAATGGAAACACCTTCCATCTTGTTAATTATCCCATTTAAATAGTTTGACCTTAAGTGTAAGCAAACACAAACAGTTTGCGGAGCATTCACAGAAATATTTTCCATCTTAAGTGAAAAATAAATGAATACAGACTAACTTCCAAGCTTGGAAGTATCTCAGCAATGGCTTGTGTCACCCAAAATATGTTATCTCTTTCATAAACACATTTATTTGGTATCCAGTTAGATTCACTATTCATTACATTTTCATTGCTGCTCTGGCTTCTGTGCTCCCTCAAATCTATTTTTTCGTCTTATTATAATGCTTTACCCTTGCTCCTCTCCTCTGTCTCTTTTCTTCTTTTTTCCTCCCATGCCAACAACCTCGATTCATTCTCACGCTGCCCTTCTTTTGCCTGTTTGTCCTTACCTGTCTTTCTCTTGCTCTCTTCAACTCATATCTGATTTCTATCTCTCACCTTTATATAACCTATATATAACCTTAATAGCAAAAGACAGAAGCGTGTGGGGAATAAGGTAAAGTTGGTGAGATTTAGGAGAGAGGAGAGTGAGTTGAAACAGAGAAGGTGTTTGTATTCATATGTAAGCAAAAGGTGATGGCGGGGAAAGACAAAGTATTATGTAATTCATATTTAATAAAGCATTTCTTAGACTAAAAATGGATCAAATATGGTTCTTGATATCACTTTTTTATCCATATTTATTCAGACTGAACCATTTGCCATGACTCATAGCTCACAGTGTTGCTGTGAGCTAAAGTGCTAGCTTCACGCTGACGATGATCTTGCCAGGCATGCCAGTGAAACTGTCAATGCACATTTTTGTCAGTACGCCACCATGTAACTTGCTACAGTATATGGTGTTAAGGTGCACTTTTGTGTAATTCTAATATCCATCGTACATTACACCTTGCATCTGGATAAAGGAAAAGCCCACCTCTATTTCTAAACTCCTCTGTGATTTTGTCTGTTTCAGTCATTATTCACTGATCAACCCAAACACTGGAACAGACAAAAATTATTCACACTAGCATGGTGGCTGAATGTATTACATAAAATACTGCGCTCAATAGTGCTCAGATGTAAACACAAGAATGACAAAACAATTGTTATAGTATATCTAAAAAATGGATTCCATAAGCTTGGAAGGATCTCTTTTATGCCCCAAATGCCCTTCATCACTCATTAATCCTTCCCCCTCTACCGTCTTACTCACGTGTACAGATATCTCCCCTCTGCCCCTTTCACCTGCACACAACTTCCCAGTGCCCAGTGGGTGCTGTAGGTAGCAGACCCAGAGCAATGGAGCAGGCAGATCCCAGCAGTGGATTAGCAGCAGTGTGTGAGAGAAGCCAGATTCAGACACATTCCTCTGGGGAAGTCAAGCCAGCTAATCCGACCCCAGTGCTTGCTCTATCAACCCCCTACCAGCTGCACTTTGCCCCCAAACACAAACAGGCACACACACACACACACAAACAAAATATAACCCAGGCGTGAAGATTTCAACTTAGATGTATGCCAAGCTGTATAGGCATCACAGCACATGTACGTGCGAACAGGCTTCCACACACATTTTTAGTTTAGATTCCTGAAGGGCACACGTGTTACACACACACACAAATAGTCTGATACATGTGCATGTGTTCGTGCATACCATACACATATACAATATGCAGAAACACATTCACAGTTATCTGTCTAAACACCATCCCACCCTCACCCCCCACATGACCCCCTCTGGGAGGACAGGAGATTTTTGACCCCTGTGTGACATGAAAACCTTCCCAAGCATCATTCCTCATACAAGTCCACTGCCAATCAGAACATGCTGCCCAGATTCACAAGTACACCAGCGTGAGTCCCTGAAGGGGTCTTATTGGCTGTTCAGTTGGCTGACTAGCTGACTGGCTCTGTTCTTCTTGATGAAGTGGCCAGCACAGAAAAGTACATTACGGTATAAAAGTACTAAAGTACAGGATTTCCCTTGCAGCGTGAGCTACAGCATGCTAAAGTGCCATGTGAAAGAGTTTATACAGTAGTACGTTTTAGGCAGGTGTGGAAAAAATATGAATGCTTTCAAAATAGACCTGTGAATATATTATATTTAAAAATTAACAAAATAAAAAGTGAACAAACAGACTAAAAATCTAAATCAAATCAATATTTGGTGTGACCACCCTTTTCCTTCAAAACAGCATCAGCTCTACTCTGTATAATAGTTTTTGAAGGAACTCGGCAGGTAGGTTGGCCCAAACATCTTGGAGAACTACCCACTCTCTTCATGTAATCCCAGACAGACTTGATGATGTTGAAGATCAGGGCTCTGTGGGGGCCATACCTTCACTTCCAGAACTCCTTGTTCTTCTGTTTGTTGAAGGTAGTTCTTACTTGACTTTCCCTCTATGTTTGGGGTCTTTGTCATGCTCCAACTAAATTTGGGGACAGTCAGATGCCTCTCTGATGGTATTGCATAATGAATAAGTATCTGCCCGTACTTCTCAGCACTGAGGAAATGCTGACCAAATCCCCAACTTCATTTGTAGAAATGAAGCCAGCTTTTGGCCGCAAGTAATACATGAATGCTACTTCAGACCAGACTTTTCCGGACAGTAGATGGGTTTACCAGGGTCCCACTGTTTTCTGCCAGTTCTGAGTTGATGGGTTTCATTTTTTTACATTTTACTTATTTAGCTGACGTGACTTACCCTGGTCTCCCACACCAAAGGGATGTGTCTTATCCACTGTGTCACATCGCCACCCTCATTCATATGCTGCAGTAAGGTTTCTTGACTGAGAACTGCGTATACTGGCCTCAAAAATGCCCGTTTCATGTGCTTCTTCAAAAGAACTTAGACCGCACATCTGGAAACCACGGTCTGCCTTGAAATGTCTGCCTGGGAAAGACCTTGCTGATGCAGTATAACTACCTTGTCTCTTGTTGTTGTATTCAGTTTTGCCATGGTCCATGACACTGTTTCAGTTAATGCTTATGTTTCAACATATATATTGAATTGGTGATCCTTAGCACATGTTTGGTGCTTGTTTAATCATGCACCTGAAAATGTGCCTACAAAACCACTAACTTTATGTAAGTGTACCTGTCTACTTTTGAAAGCATTCTTTCTTTACAGCATTTTCCCACACCTGCCTAAAGCTACACAGTACTGTATGTTCAATTTGGCAGACGAACTGTTAACACATAGGCATGGACAGAGAGAGAGAGAGAGAGAGAGAGAGAGAGAGAGAGAGATGCACACAAAAACAACAGGAGGATAAGGCAAGAGGCAGTCTGATTGCTCATCAAGCAGCAAGCGGGAGCTGGCGAGAGGCATCAATACGACTGAAGCCCACTCTCCTGGGCCCACCTGTCGATTTCAGTGGTAAAGACAAGCTGCCTGGTGCCTCAATCTATTCCCAGCAGCCTCCACTGGGCCTGTAGACACCTGAAGAATTCTGATGCCAGGAGGGAACAAGGGACCTTCCACTTCACACTGGCAGATATGCAGTGCTTTGCCTCTGCTGCATAAACCAGTGCGATAAACAACTCTAGAGAGAAATAGAGCAAGGGTACAAATCTATCGCTCATGTTGTAGCAGCTCAGTTTGTAAGGTTAGAACGAGATAGATTAGTATCAAGCTGTCCACAGAAACGTGTAAAATGAGATTTTCACAAAATGCTACAATGCATTTCATTGAGCTGGCAAAGACACAACAAATAAGAACTGAAATATAATTCACAAAATCCAATGCCCACAAAGTGCTACAGCTATCTACAACAATCCCAGATAAATCTCAAGGCATTACAATTATGAATGTGATATTTATCTCCAGTTGGCCCCCAGAGTTGTTGTTTTGTTTTTTATGAATTATGTTTTCTGAATATTTGGCCAAAGGACAACAATCCCATTGCCCTCTGCTGCCTTATAATTAGACAGAGATTAGAGCAGGATCAAGCTGTTTTCTCGATTCATTCTCCCAAGGGAGAGCACGGGAAGGGGTGGGAGGTTTACCCTGTCTAGCCAACTAACCTTGGACAAAGATCAGAAACATGCAAAAAGATGTTCATTTGGAAAGTGGATTTGCTCTTTGATAGTGTTTACTTATACTAACAGTCAATTAACTAGTTTTAAATACAAGAATTAATTAATAGTATATTATTCCGATGCACATTATTTGAAAACACAAGTTCGTTTCCTTACTGAAGTGACCGCAATTCCAAGTAGACACTTTTTTCAGATTTCAGCACCATGGACAGCTCGCAGACAGTTTTGAGACGAGACCGTTTTGGCTTCGCCTCTAACACACAGTCAGGCTCAGGGTTAATTTATTAGGTTTCCTTATGTATTTACCCATATGACTTCACGCTAATAAATCTTGCCAATATGGAGGATTTTGGACAGGATATTGATTTCTATGGAGGTCATTGCAGGTACAATTATTAAGAGAGCATATTCAAACCCGAAACTACATAATGCACATAATTGACTGAAACCTCACATAATATCCAAGCTCCTTTCAAAGCTGCTGTTTTGACAGTAGAAACTTTAATTTGTTGGGCTATTTTGAGCTATAAGAATCCAGAGACTATGATGATGGAAAAAAGAAGCAAGGACATACGCAAAGAATCAACAGCTCTTGAAGAAACCCTATCTGAATGTGTTGTACACCGCATGATCGTTCAATTTGCAATCACAGCCTTTCACTCCACTGCTCGCCTTTTTCCTCCCCGTTTCAAGCAGAGGTCGGTGACTCTTCCAAAGCTAGATGGCAGAAGAGCCCCACTGCAGCTGAGCTGCGCTTTGCGCCGTCATCATCCCATCTTTGCATTGCAAATTGCCCAGTCCCATCACTCCCAATAACGGCTCCGCTCGATCTCCAAAATGAAAATCAGAGTTATGGTGGGATTGCCTACCAGGCGAATTTCTTTCATCAGCTTTCGGAAGGGGATGCTGCCTGTCTGAGTCTCACCTAACACCCCCCTTCTCACTCACATAAACCAGATGCTGTCATTAACAGAGTTCATTTCTTTCTCAGAATTTACGTCCTTCCCTATAAAGACGTGCCTCCTCCTCCCTTTGCCACCCACACCTCACTGTTACCACTTCACGATTTGTTACCCGCACATCAGCCACATCATACTTTCACAGGACGCACTCTCTTCACTACACCCCCTCCCCTCTCCACCACCACAAACACCACCTCCTCTCTCTCTCTCTCTCTCTCTCTCTCTCTCTCTCTCTCTCTCTCTCTCTCCCCCTACGTGGTTCAATTGCAGATCGATAAAAGCATTCAAACTGTAGGCTGGACTCCTGTCTGTCCTCGGCCGGTTTCTACAGAGATTAAAAAGGAAAGATGTTGAACAGCAAATGCAAGAGCGCAGCACCAGAGATCCTCACACTTGATGCCCCTCTCAGCAGAGATGGTTGAGCCCTCGTCCAGGTTGCTGTGGTCCTATCCTAAAATTCAGTGTTGCTCACTTCTCTCCTATCAGCTGACATAACGCGTTTGGCGGCTCTGCCGGTTACTCCTGTGAGAAGGGAGAGGGCACCTACCCAACAGAAAGCAAAAAAATAAATAAAATAGGCTATCGGTTACATGTATTAGTTGCGAACATGAAGGGGATTTACAGAGACGGATACTACGACGGATCTATTGAACTACGGGACATTTTCAACAGGAGATGCGTTAAATGTGGCCGAGGGGACTTTGTTCAAGCCAAAACGATGAGGATTAGGACGGGAATTGTTTTTTGGAATCTCATCTTTTCACTGATGTTCACTTGTGTGAAAGGTACGAGCCACTGCAGTAATTCTCTCATGTTTTCTGATGCGCTTGGTGTGCATGTGTGTATGTGTGTGTGCGTGCGTGCGAGAAATCAAAAGCTTAAACGTTACACCGTGCGCCAAATGGGCCGCCACGGTTTACTGGATGGAGTTTTAAGGGACGTAGTTCACCGGTTTTGCGCTCAATGCAGGCTTTGAGTCGCTCAATAGATATTCCTGCGGTAGCCTACGCTCCTTCTAATAGCCTACGTGAGCTGCTTTGCTTAGTGGGGTAACTAGTGAATTGTTGAGGCGCAAGTGCATGCTCTGCAGATTTCCTATAGGATGTTAAGATACTCTAATTTATTTAGGCTAGAGCCTTTTCTCTTTTCTGGGTCGAGTTTTCAAGTATTTATGTGGGATTCGAGCCAGGCCAATTTCTCACCAGAAATATTACTGGAACCATTTAGGGGGCCGAGGAAATTAATAGCGTGGGACCAATTTGTCGACTGGTGTTTATCTGACTTGCCAGTGCAGGCAGGTGTAAGGTGGGCTTGTTAGTATTCTAGTGGCTCTTTCTCAGGGTCTGTCCATTTGAATATTTGCTCTAGCTGGTGAGGTAACCGCTGGTTCCATTTTTGTTTCTTATATGCATCAGCTAATTTTATTCAGCACTACTGAAATGTCACTTTTCTGATGCAGTTCAAAATTCATAGACTTTGTACTTAACTTTCTGACCACCTCTGTTTTTCTTCCCCTTGTCTGCCACAGTAATTTGATGCATGCTATTTACATACTACATCTTTTATGAAAGTCAAGTCAAAGCAATTGTTGCTGCAATTAATGTGTGCTCATTCATTGGGCACTGCCATTTAAACATGTATAGAATACAAATACAAATGAATGTCTTGCTTCATTGTAATGTCAATTACATGTTGATTATAAACACTGAGTATGTTTGTGTGTTTTTCTTCTCAATGTGTTTGTGTGTAAGTCAGGGACATTGTGTGTGTGTGTGTGTGTGTGTGTGTGTGTTTGCATGGCTTTTCATCTGTTGAATGCACCTACTTGTGTTTGAGGATGGGGCACTCACAGATTTCAATTTACATGCAGATTGTTCACCCTGTGACTAATTCTAATGTCTGTCTATTGGGGGTGGATGAAATGTGCAGCATGCAGAGTAGCAGCGCCCACCAAGAATGAGCCAAGTCGCGTTAAGCAGAGTCGAGCACAGTGCTGTTTCATCACCACCCACATTGTGGCAATGTCAAACCTCGAGGCCACTGCCAATCCTCCTAGTTCTGTTACTTATTAGGGAGCAAGCCAGCCAGGAATTGTTGAGGGGAGGGAGGAAAGGAGTAGGAGGAGGAGGAGAAGGAGGAGGAGGAGGCCTGAGTCTTCTTTTGGAAAAAGAACGAAGGAAATGACACAGAGCAAGGCTAGGAGGAAGAGCCATGGAACAGCTGTTGTTCCTCTGCTCTGACAACTGACACAATGTTTGCAAAAGTAAAAAGATATCTACTAGATCTGGACTGTGGCTCACTTCTCCTGCTAAGATAATGATGCTGTAAAAAAAAAGCCCTCTATCTAGCAAAGTTTGTACATCACCGGCTCAGTAGAGTTGATTTTCACATTACAAAGATTATTTTGAAGCCAGGAGGATCCTGTGCATGGGTTGTGCACAGTTCTGATGCGCTTTTCACAAATTTATCTCAGTCACCTGTCTGATTCTTGGCACTTTACACATATCATAAAATGCAATTTAGTGAGTTAACTAATAATGAATTAATTAAACTGCACAATGATTTAGAATAAAAACAAATACATTTTCTCACTGAAGCAGTCTGCTACTAAATAACCAAGGACATCCGCTGCAACTGTGTCATCTAATCTTTGGGGAACTTATAGAACTGTTTGACACAGACACACACTTATGAAGCTAAAAAAAATTTTTCAATAACAGAACAAAGGGGTCAAATATTTATCGAATTCTTTTATACTGACATTGAGCACTTTACTGTATCTTCTCTTCAGTACAACAGCTGTTTACTTATGAATCACATTCACAATCTCAATAATGAAACAGTCACAGATGTGAGAGCAGACCATTCTCATGACACATGCTTGTGTAAGTATTAGATAATATAATGTGAGAGAGCAGAGATCTTCTCAAACTTTAAGTGGCAAAGCTCCTGATTGGAGTCATGCCCACAGCTTCCCGGATCTGCCCTTATTGTTAATGGTTATTTCATATTATTCATAATATATATAATTATTTCATAATATTTCTTATTGAAAGTGATGTATGTTACTTTACATTTTAAGCTTCATATCCATTTCAAATGGTACTTTGCGGATCAGAATCTCCTCAAATATTCAGTACACCTGATAAGGAAAAACCAGGAGGGGACATGCTCGTCCTGGGAAACTGAGGGATGCCACAGGAGAGAATAAACAGATCATACAGGCACCAGCCTTTTTGCCACACTGACATTAGCACGTCAAATGACAATGAACGATTAACGATGGTGAGCAGATTGTTGAAAATTGTCCATCTGTTGTTTCCCACCACTTCTGTTTCTTGTGATGACAAATATTCCTCTAGCTTCCTTTTTTAAAACTTTATACCAGGCATTCACTAATTGCTGGTAATCAGGTGGGTTCTGCACAGACAGTAATCTGGCCACTGAGCCCTCGATGAAGACTTTCTCTCAATGTGATTATGTAAACAGGCTGGAAAGACTGCTGGGGCTAATCAGGATTACAATTTGTCTGTGTAATTATACACTATCTACAGGGAATTTGGGGCATTATCCCACTGCCCCTCAGGTTTTAGATCTTCACAACAGTAGCAGAAGAAGAAGAGCAGAAGTATGAGAAACAAAGTGGACAGTCTACAGAAGAATCACGTGTTCACCTAGAACTGGAAGGAACAATATACAATTTTCCAGGATACAGGAAATTGGAACAGTAACAATTTTACTCCCTGGATCCTTGATGCCTCTTTTAGTGCTGACATCTCACTGGATAGCCTTAGTGGTGTACCAAAGTACTACTCAGCTCACCCACTGGCCTCACGCCCATGGTTTTAGGCCTGGGCCAGGCTCTTAGATGTTGCTGACAGGTCCCTGCGAAGGTTGGATATAGTTTGCTGGTTCTGATTAAGTCAGTTCTTCTCAGGGATCACTTTTAATATAAGCAGTACTCTTGGGGGAGAGAGATTGGCAATATCTTGTCTTCAGGAAAAAAAATAGCTCACCGTTTGTTGAGATTAAATGTAATAGGTTGAGGAGAGGCTGCTTTCCGGAGTCAAGGCTACAGATTCAAGGTGGACTGTCTTCTGAACCTCAGGTGCCGTTTTCAGAGGGGATTAAACTCTGTTAACTGCCTGGAGGCACATTCACTGATAAAAATGTGTGCATTTATTTAGCCTTATCCAAGCAGTGGTTGAAATTTAGAAAACCTGACAAGTCAGAAATCTGCAATCACATTATCGTTGAGATATGTTAATGCAATAACTGTGTTTATTAATTTTTTAGTGACAACTACAATGCCACATATAAACCCCATATGTATTTCCTATGTGTTCACTAAAGCACGATAACATCATTCCAATGGATATTTGTTTATTTATCTCGTTGAGAATTGTATCTACAGTATATTATATTTCCAGTATTATTCACTTTATAACCTGTGACCATGGCATGCCCACGCACCTTCATGAATCTTCCTTGGTAGTGACTACTGCTGCTCTTGTTTATGTCTGCGGCTGTCGACTGGATTTTTGATATGTGACAGGAGAGCAGGCAGGGGAGAAGCACGGTCAGGGAAACAAAGTGGGGTGATGTGAAGGTAATTGAGGAGATAGACTGCTCAGTGGAGGTTGCTGTGATCCCACCACATATTTCAACAGCAATTAAAATGGTATGTGAGGATAGTTTAATAGATACCTGTTTAGACTCTCAACTACACCACTTAACTATCAATGTTGAGGAGGCAGCACTGGGGAATGCATGTTCCATTTAGTTAGAGAATAGATTGGGATAGACCTAGGCAGGCAAACCATACAATCTCAGTTGCCTGTGAGATGCTTTCAGATCAGCAGTTTAAGACATTTTTGATTTCTTCATAAATTCTCCATTGATGTTAACTGAACAACTGACTTGATTGTTTAAAAAAAAAACATTTAGGCTTCTGCTATGCATACAGAAAAATGCAACTGATTGACTAATCGTCTATGAAGATTCTCAGTCATCGAGGTCATAGTTATCCAACGAAGGTTAAAATCAAGGGCAACTGGACTTGGTTGAAGATACTGGAAGACGTTTCGTCCCTCATCCAAAGGACTTCTTCAGTTCTGACTGACTGGCAGGGAAACTCCGCTATTTAACCTCAGTGGGGTCGTTATCCCTGGTCATCGATACCGCTGGTTCATTAGTGTTCCTTGTTGCTGTGACGACAGTCGTTACAGTCGTTAAGACTACCTGTGGCCAAGACTGAACGACCATCGTTGGTATCTTCACCTGAGGTCAATAGGTTACGTTTGTTGAGTTTCCTGGGAAGTGATGAAAGGACAGCATTGACTTTGTGTTTCTACACCCTGGTGACTTTGTCAAGGAAGCCATCTACACCAGGGTGGAGAAGCCGTCATTGAACAGGGGAGGGGGTCTACGCCACCACTTATCCCCCACTTACAATGCTGTCCTTTCATCACTTCCCAGGAAACTCAACAAACGTAACCTATTGGCCTCAGGTGAAGATACCAACGATGGTCGTTCAGTCTTGGCCACAGGTAGTCTTAACGACTGTAACGACTGTCGTCACAGCAACAAGGAACACTAACGAACCAGCGGTATCGATGACCCGGGCCAACGACCCCACTGAGGTTAAATAGCTGAGTTTCCCTGCCAGTCAGTCAGAACTGAAGAAGTCCTTTGGATGAGGGACGAAACGTCTTCCAGTATCTTCAACCAAGTCCAGTTGCCCTTGATTTTAACCTTCGTTGGATGATTGACTAATCATTTGATTTAAGGGTTCCATGATGTACACATTGGCCTTTGGTCATGGTCTGTGTATTTATTAAGGCACTTATTCATCCATCTATGTCCATTCTCCATTTAAAACCAGGTCAAATTTTGGTCATGAGAGCATTATCAAGGACACAGGGTCACTGATATGAAGAAGCTGAACCCAAATGAAGCCAATATCATCACACTGCAGGGGCAGAAGTTTTTAGACCTCCACTTCCAGTCCAATCTGTGAAATCTAAAAGCAGTGAGAGTAGTAGCAGGTTAGAAGTGACAAGCAACAAGTAGGAGGGGAAAATAGGGAAGTAATAGCTTCTTTATTGTGCCACCTACAGGCAATGAATGTTACAACTGTGTTGTTGCAGTGTGTAATATTTCTGAGGTTCTGTTGAGAGAAATGCAATACAAGATCCATAACTATGTTTTCATTGGAGTATAAAGACCTCGCATAATGAACCATTATGTTTTTATAACCTTAGAATGAGCCATTTCTATCTACATACACCACAGGTCCTCTTACACGGACATCGCCATGTTGCGGGACCATGTTTCTACAATACCCCAAAATCGACAAACTGCTCTACATAGCATGTTTCGTCACTATATTCTTCTTCCTGTAGAATTCTGGCAGTGTAGATGCTCATCACCACGTTGAATACATAGGTACGAAGAAGAAGAAGAAGAAGCAATAATATACAGCATGGACGTCGCTAGACCCTTTTCACTGGGGCACATGCCCCTGTATCCATGTGCTGTGCCCCAGTTAGATTGTCAAGACCCCTTGGCGCTGTTTTTGGACGTGTAGTGCTCCACGGTCAAGTTAGCAATAATTGGCTACATCTGCAACATCCAGTTACACTTTCAAAATAAAACTACTGGTTAATGTGAGAAGGCACATTGTTAATGATGTGAATAGTCGCAAAAAACGAGTCAATGTTGAAAGCGAGTGTTTACAATGTTGAGAGGACAATATTGGACTATCTTTCTTTCTTCCATAAGGATCAAACTCACAATCTTAAGACTATCAGTCTTGTACCTTACCAACTGAGTTAATCAGTGACACTGAAAGTGCCTTGAAATTACCATTAAGAAACGTTCGAGGAAATTATCCCGTTATCACGGGAAAACGGAGTAAAATAAAGATACGAATCGATGGCTGCTTAGGGCTGCCATACAAATGTTCAATCAGCATTGAATAATTGTTTGTTGTTGTTTGTTTGTTTGTTGTTTTAATTTGAATCATGAACAAATTAACACTTACTTTTTCTATTAATATATTTATTTCATTGAGGAAAAGGGACTGAAAAAAGATTTAACTTAATTTTACTCATGCATGTTTGTTGAAAAAATATTTGAACATAATTGTTTTGAATGTTCTACCTCAGATTTGGCATGTGATCCACTGTTTGGTAAGTGATTTTCATGTTCTGACCATAAAGAATAATTAAAACCACAAATTAACTATCTTGTTAACTTTCTTCAGCTTTCACTAAGGAGCAAAAATCAGCCTTTAAACTCATGAAGACATTTATCCTCATAATTATCAATATCGAATGGTATGAATTTTTTTATCGTGAACATTTTTGGCCATACCACCCAACCCTAATATATACATATATAAATACTATTTTAGCTTTGAAAATGTTTAAGGAAAATGGGGGAGCCAGTTTGAATGGGCCTGATACAGCTGATAACAATAATATCTAGCAAGTATTGATGCATATTATTTACAGGGTCTATGCTTAAACTTGTAAGTAGAGTAGATGCTGGATCATAAGGCAGCCTGAGCACAGTTGATCGAAATCCAGTAACAGCACAGACCCAGTCCTGACATCTTTAGCAGGTCACACAGACCCAGGTGAAATACAGGCAGCCTCAGCCAGTAAAAGCACACCCAGAGATGTACAGCCAGCAGCAGTCTTAACAGACTTTATGAGGATTTTTCTAGAAGAGGTTTCCTTTCAGGCTTATAACAGAGACAGACTGTTTTAAAGGTAGTAGTGAGAGCAATCCAGTGCCTAGTGTGACTGTGCAGCAGTGGCAAATTTTTTACATGCTCACAGGTAACATAGCATACATAAAATAGGTATGTGTGCTTATGCTCCGATCAAATCCCTTTGTGACATGACCAATATTAGGAATATAAAGGGAATATTAGGGAAGCTGGTAAGGCACATACTAACACATTTCATACACTTCAATCAAAAATAAATAAAAAATTTACATGAGAGATGCCTGTGCCCCAGTCGACTAATATGTTTTGCATCGGAGCAATTTTTTTTATCCATTAGATAGGGGTGAGAACATAACATAATATTTCACCTAAATGTTGCAGTGTTTGGTTAGCTAAGCTGGTAAAGTGCAAGACTCTCCCATATAAGTTGTGGGTTTGATCCCATATTGGGAGAATTTTTTCCCCTCAACAAATTGATTATGAAGTGACTGTTTCACAGGCTTACAATAAAGCATGTGCTGCAGTGTTTGTGTTCTGCCATTTGATCCACTTCCATCAAACTACGGACACTTATTTTCATTTCCCCAGTATCTCCAGGCAGAGGACATTTAGAGGGATCATATTTTCTGATGGTCAGAGGTGTGTCAAGCAGGCTACAGACTGTTTTTAATGTCATTCAAAAGCTCTCAATTCAATTTGAAATAAAGCATTGCTGCAAAAATTGTTCTTGCGCTTTTATATTGCAGGCAAAACCACTAAAGAGCAAATGATTTTGTCAGTAACTGTTGCTGTCATGTCTGAGATCTATGTCAGCACTGCTATCAAAGTATTTAGGCCTATATTTTTCTTCTTCTTTTTTTTTACCGCTATCAAAGTACCATAATCTGGCTGCGGGTGGTAGACTAGACAGTTGATTGATGCCACTAAATCTTACACACTTAACCTTTAATACTTGCTGTGTGTGTGTGTGTACTTATTGGATGTTTTAACCTGCAAAATGTAAACATTTTTTACAACACAAGCATGTTTTCTACCAAATACTCAAAAGAGTATAGTTCACATAGCTGGGAGTGTCCTTGTGTGTCCTCCATATTGCAGTTTGTATTGGAGAGGAAAGGAAGGGGGTCTTAAAGAAGAGGATGATGCAGAGGCCAAAAGAAAATTATCAATGTCGGTTGACTAAAACTTGATTAGAGCCGCAACAATTAGCTCATTAATTAATTAGTTGATTAGTCCATCGACAGCAAATGAATTGGCAACTATTTTGATAACTGAACAATCAAAATGACAAACATTTGCTGGTTCCAGCTTCTCAGATTTGAAGCTTTGCTTTGCCATGGATTATAGTAAACTGTTTGACTGTTGGTTGAATAAAGACAAAAAAGACATTTGAAGACATCATCTTGGGCTGTGAGAGCTTATGACAGACATTTTACAGACAAAAATGATTAATCAAGGAAATAATAGTCAGATTAAGGTGACGAGATTGACGTGTCCACATCTGCAGGTCTAAACCTACAGGTGGAGCAGGTTGGCATGTACAGAATTGGTCTAACACTTTATGGAGAATCTGCAGCTAAAGCTAAATGTTAATGAGGTGGTTTGAAAGTTAAGGATTGAGTTTCACAGCTTTCCATGAGGTGTTTGCATCTAAAAAACATGTCCCCAATAACTGGAAGAAGATGTTTACTTGGAAAGTGAAAAACAGTCAGTATTGTTTCAGCCTCCGCCGTTGTCTTTATATAGAAAAAGACAGATTCTTGTTCAGTGCTTCTTTCCTTTTTCCCTTTTTGGGGAAACTGAAGTGTTGATGTTACTGTTTGTTTGGAAGATTGGAGGCTAGAGAGACAGGCGTCCTATTAGATGTGTTGTTGGCTCACAGTTTTGTGTTGTACAGCAGCTCTCACAGTGGTGGCCTGGCATCAGGTGCAATATGGCTCAGTAGCACTTTGTGGAGGTATTGGTATCTAGCCATAAAATACTGTTTCTGCAAGGAAGTAAAACACCAGCAGCACACAGACTTTGGGAAACATTTATTATACTTGGCTACCCAGACACACACATATGTTGTTTCCTTGTGCAATGGTCTGCATTTGGTGTGTGTATTTTTGCATGTGTTTCAGTGTGGCAGTGTATTTGATTTTAGTATTTTTCATCTCAGTGGTTGGCAATTTAAAACCACCAAATGGAATATTTCAAAGCCCTTTTCTAAATTGCGGTGACACATTCGTGGGGTAATAGTCATTCTCTAGAAAGCCTCGGTTTCCGTTGTATAGAGCCGATTTCCGTTTCATCAAGCATGCAGACAAGAATAGTGAGGGGCTGCGATTATGCACATTCTATCAGTATGAATTGTGAAGGTGCAGCACAGCCATGCAGATAAAATCATTCTCTTTGGGGACATCAATTTAAGATTTCTGTCTACTAAGGGTGCTGTCTTTGCAGTCGTCATTGTTGTATTCCTGGTTGTGCTGATGAAAAATTATTTTCTCTTCCCTCCACATTTTATGCCTGTGGCTCAGAGTACAGCTTGTCATAGATCTAAGAGAAAAGTGCTTGGATTTCTAAAAACAAATTACCTCTAAATATAACTCCTAAGTGCTGCAGCAGCTCTGATTTGATATAGTGCAGACTTGGAAGATGCATGATCCGAAGGTATGACAGCAGACAAGCGACAAAAGAGTAATTTTCCCCCTACCTTGCACGTTTCCTCTGATCAATGGTTATGTTCAATCTCAAAATCTATTTTTTTTTTTCTGGACCTCATGAAATCAATACTCAGCAATCAAGGGGGTGTATATGTATAACACTACTGTTCGTCTTTGTTGTGTTTTGAAAGGGGTGTGGATACTTTGCAACGAATGATGCCTACTGGGAGGTTTTTGTTGACCTTTGTTTTGCTAGGTAAGGGCTCTATCTTTCCAGGCGGTACTCTGTAACCAGGCCTCATGATGGATATCTCTATATTGGCTGAATCACCTTTAAGGTCAGGAGCAAATCAATGGAGGGTTATTTTGGATTTTAACTTTGATTACTAGTAGTGCTGTTTTCGCCCCCCTTTTGGAATAGGCCATAATAACGAAAAATGGTTAAATGCCATATGGAAGAAGAGGTGTCCTTGACTAAGCATACACTACAGTCAATCGTATAGAAATGGAGTATCAAGGAGAGAGATAGAGGAAATAATACATGCCAAAAATAAGTCAAGTTGAGGAGCTTGAAAGCGCATAGCTCAGTAGGCTTGTGGATACTGGGCTTAGGATTTGTTTGAAGAAAGATACTGTGATGTACGAAGGGTGAAGGCAAAAAACCTTTCATGCATAGACTGACTGGTGGTCCAAGTGGTGTTCAAAGTAAGGCTCATTTCTTTCTGAAAGTCTGAATTTTTACATTTTAGTGTTACTTAGTTATTCATGTAATCATGTATTTATTATATCCACATTGCTGTGGATATTTATGCACTGCTTGAGTATTTACATTTAAGTCATAGGTCAGTTAGGTAATATTTGGGAAATTTTTGACAGTTGAAGCGCTGACTGTTGATAACAGTCACCATTAAGATATACTGTATACTTATATAGAATAATATATATGGTCCTCTCTCCTTTTCACCCTTTCTCATATATAGGGTATTTCAGTAAATATATCTGTATCACAGAGTTAAAAGTGTATCTATATCAACTCACACACACTGTTTGTGCCAGAGACAACAAGTCACTTATTACAAGTTAACTCTCAAGATGTTTTGGGGACTCTGATTATTCTCAAGTTAACATTCTTCTGTTTTGGGGACTCTGATTATGTTTCTGTATTCATTAATAAATATTTGCGGTATAACGTAACACAACACAACATAAAGCCAGTACCATAATAAGAATTATTATACACTCTAATCTTTCAAAAGAAATACCCGCCAGGTGTAGATGCTATTTAAAAAGCAAGATAAAAAGTCATAAAGAATCCTAAATGAACACAGTAGCAATAATACATAATAACATAATACCTTAATGAATTCCACGACTGTGCAATAGGAAAGCACTTGTGAAACACTCTTAAAAAGAGAAGATGTGTAATTTTCCATTGAAACATAAACATCTCAGTGTGTCAGAGACTGAAAGAACAAGACCACCTCTACTTTCTTTGGTACAAAAAGTCAGAGGCATCAGCCAAATGGCTAATGTAATGATACAGTCTGAAACTCTCGATGTAGCATACTTTCATCTGACACTGCAGACTTTTCAAGTTGTCATCCGTTTATTGTGTCCAATATACCTTGCCAAATGTCCTGAGCCCTGCAGCCAATGTCCTCTTGCTGTTGTGTTTGTCCACACATCAAAATGTTGTTTTACCCTAACCCTCATGAAGAATTCTTTGACATATAATGCATCAGTGGTGTTGCTTTCCAGATGGTCACTGAAACTGAACTACTGTCCTAAGAATTTTTGAAAATTTTGTTGATGACGCTTTGAATAAAATATGCATTGTTGCTCCATTAATGCATGACGTTTACACTGACTAGTGCCAAAGGGGGGCACTACAACATTTCTTTCATTGCCAGCACATTGCATGCCATTAATCAGGGCACAAAAACTTTCATGTCAATTTTACTCTGATTGCTCTAAGCCACAGGATTTTGTTAGATGATAAACTTTATTGTGTCACTGGAAAAATTGTTTTGGACTCACATGCTGCCTCATAAACTGGGAACAATAGACAGTTGATAAAAGACAAATAGAGCACAAGAGATGGCAGATAAATTCAATGCACTTTGAGGACAATATAGCAAATGGAACACATTAAATTAAAAAAGTGCCGCAGGCTTTCATCAGAATTCCTATAGCAGTTAAATCAGTACTGCGGGATCCCAAAACAACTACCTGAAGGGAGCAGGTCACACTGTGAATGTTTATTTTCCAAGTCTGTTTTATGATGGTCTGTTCAAAAAATAGCCGATTGGGAAGGGTAATCTCTCATATCCATGAGCAATCATCCGTTACCCAATGGTCTGTTTGTCACTCATAATAATTTGGATGGCAGTAAATGACTCCTCCTCCCCTCTCCCTGCTGCACATAATCATTTCTCTTTATGGCGCAACTACAAATCTTCATTAATGGTGAAAGAGAATGTACTGACTGTTTACTTGTTTAGGGGGTATGTATCACTTCATACACTAGTGCATGTACTCTCATTTTCTTCCATGCTTAAAGTGAATCAAGTAAGTAACCTATTTAGCCTGCAACAAATTCTATAATAGGACACCTGCAATGATGCATAATGTATTTTCTCTACAAAATAAATCTTATTTTCCATCTACACGGTACACCAATGTGTTTAATTAACTGCTTCATTCTGCCCAACATCTCTGTATTCACTGAGCAAGTAGGAGAGAATCACATCTAGTCTTGCTTTGCCCTTTGCATAAGTGAGAGGCTCTGCAAGGCCAACAGCACATGTAAATATGCATATACTCACACACAATCACACACACAGACACACACAATTAGGACTGACAAAGACACAAACACCTTCAGAAATCCTATCAGGGCAGGAGACAACTTCCATTTTCCTGTCTGTGTTTTACTCAGCAAGTAAAACAATCAGTTACATGCATCAATGGTGTGGTGCTGTGAAAAGGTGGTGTTTGTGTGTATAACCAAAGGGCCAGGGGTAAATGTAACTATTTGAGGAACAGCTGGGACCGTTCTTGAGCTGTCTGTCAGCCAGCCTTGCTGCCTACTGAGGCCCCTGTTTGTGCCAGGCTCGTGCGTTATGATACTGATTCATATTTCTGAACCGATTTTTCCCCACTGTGCAATCACAGCATGTTGTTAATTTGGTTTCTCATCACAATTTATGGTCTGTGCGGCAGCGTGTCACTAACGTGGGGTCAGAGAAAAACCTGGGGAGTGCATTTTTACTATTGAAGTGATGATGGAGGTCGGAACAACAGTGTCAGTGGAATTCAAAGAAGACATACTGGTAGTGTACGCGGTAAATGGATTTAATGCATGTCCTTTCTCCTGTACAAGGGAGTACATGTCGTTGTCGCATTTTCCTTTGAAGAAAAAGATGAATATGTACAATGTTCTTTTTATAGATACAGCTTTATGGGGATGACAGTGCTTAACATATTACAAGCTCCTATGATCCACACCATTGAAAGGGGAGAGTCTAATTCATAAGCTTAGAGGGGGAAAAAATGGAAAAACAAGGAGGGCAATAGATAATGACGGTGGGGTGGGGGGCAAATTGCAGAGCAGGAAGGGAGAGAGGGTTCAAGAAAGGGGGGGAACAATTGGCTGAAGAGGCAGTGAATGGAAAAGGTAACTGAGAAGGAGAGAGGGTTAGTGAGTTGCAGGGAGAATGAAGGATGAAAGGAATACACATAGGAGAAGGAGAAAGAGGGAGAGGGAGAGAGAGGCAGAAAGTGGGAAATAGGACATTTCTTAGCAAGGAGCATCAGCTCTGGCATCTTCAGGACATCAGAACAATCAGCCGCTCAAACACTGCTCAGCAATTCACACTAACATTATTCTGACTAGTTCGCAATCAGTCCATGTAGTTATAAACTCTGGGTGTCACAAGAGAGCCTCAAATAAAAGACTTGTCTTTTGCCTTCTAAAGTTGTGTGGGTCTAATTGCTACTGACCCCAACACAAGGTTTGGGGGCATCACCCTGTACTCTGTCGATATCCCCAACAAGGATTGCTCATCCTACAATGAATAGCCGCAGTTTCACAGTTGCAAAATTGTGTGGTAATGTCACCACAACTCAATTCTAGCAAAAATTAAAACTGCATGTCTCTGGTTTCATATATTTTTTACTTGGCTGCTCTACCAGTCTCACTCTAACAGACATCAAGTCAAGAATAGTGTTAATAGCAATCATTATCTGTTTTAAAGGGGTATTCCAGCAATATAGCATTGCTATTTTCATAAAATAAGAAATCAAAATCAAAGCAACAGAGCAAGGATTTCTCCTAACTTTTAGTTCCAAAACAACGGATCCTACATTTCCCATTATGCAACTAAATAGCTTCTTTCATTACACTCTCCCTGCAGCCTAAATTAGCACTTATTTCAAACCCCCCATCTCCTGTTAGCAACAAAGACTTACTGTTAAAAAGTCTCAAGCCCAAACCGAGATAACCCTGGTGACATCGTCAGGTTTTATTTTCAGACTTGGAAAGCTCACTACAGAGACACAGTAGACATTATACAAACTGAATTTCAATTGTAAAATTGGTGGAGTGCCCTTTTAAATGTTACAATAGATCATGATTTCTATTAACACTATCCTTGAGTTGATGTCTGTTAGAGTGAGACTGATAGAACAGCCAAGTAAAGAAATATATGAAACCAGAAACATGCACTTTTAATATCTGCTACATGAGTGCACATCAAGCAAACTAGACTTGGGTTGTGGTGAGGCTACCAAAAGCTTAAATGTTTGTAAAAAGTTTTTTTTTGCACTTTCCCTTTAAATGATCATCTACTTTAGGTTAATAATGTAGAAGCTAACAGAATATAATGCTGTTGCTCCCACTGTTACTGTTGGACATTTAGTGCAATTGCATCTTCCTATGGCCATGGCCAGGTAAAATGTAATGGTTTTGATACAGCATCATAAAAATGGAAGAGGTGAATTTCCAAGATAAGTAATAGACTGAAGCCGAACAGTTTTTAAATACTGTTGTCATGCGTTTCTGCCCTCATAATTATCTGATGCTCCTGCTGAAGTTAATTAAGTCTAAACTGTAACTACAACAGCAGCTGCAGGTGGGCTCACCTTCAGTTACGGAAATGTCTTCCTTAAAATAATTTTTTCAAAACCAGTTTAAAAAGTCAGTGTGGATGTGGCTCATTCAGTCTTGTCTTCACGTGCTCTGCATTAGCTCTGACCTTTCTTTCAATTTGTCCTACATACACCAAGTCAAAGCATTAATTGCTTTTAGTTGGACACACAAGCAAAATATGGCTGCTAGGAAAACATGTTCATAACTCTGACATCTTTGCTAAAAATGAGGGTAATGTAGATCAGACATCTACAGGTGAGCCCTATTTCAGATTTCAGTTAAATTCAAGGATGTGTGACAACTTAAAGTAAATTCTCAGCGAAAATTGAAACATGCAACAGAGCTCTGTGTACAGACCACCAAGCAATAACAAATATCACAGTAGATTCTGGTCAAACATGCTGCCACGTTGCATCTGTCACCAAAAATCCACACTTTTACAGTCATACCCTCTACTTTGTTAGATCAGTGAAGAGGGAAGTCTTGGTAATTATGATATTCCTGAGTGCACTTTGAATGCAGCAATAATGCACCCTGTCACAGGTTGGATCAAGTTGACCATGTAGGTGGCACATAAGTGTTGCCATGATTACCCTGTTGGCTCATTGGTGGCGGAAAATAATTACAACTTAGACATGCAACAATTCTTGGCAGGAATTTCCCTCCTGCTGCATTTACAGCAGCAGCTCATCACCAGACACATCATAAACCTGTATGTGCATGATATATAGCCTACTGTATCTATAACTGTATCCATAAATAGGTCAGACCACTTGATCACTGAATACAGGAGGAGTGAATGAGATGTACTGTACTGTCAGGGACTCTGGGTCAGAACTCCTATAATATCCTGAAAGTGTTTCAAGATGTAAAGATTGTAGAAAAAATGTTCCATAGGAATATCATCTTTGTGAAAACATCCTTGTTTTTTGTGAATTATAAACAGCTGCCAGGCTTTGTTCAAAAAAATAATGAAACAGCTTGACAAGTGCGAAATTAATTGTGAGTTTGTCTTGGAGCTTAACATTTTGACTGTTTGTTCACATCGTTTTTCAAGGAAGCATACACAATATTGGAGAAAATTTCCCCATACTGCAGTGCTGTGTGTGTGTGTGTGTGTGTGTGGCCAACACTATGCAAAACATCCTTTACCTACCTAAGTGTGAAAAGCTAATTACACTGGGAGTAAATTGTGGGGGAGAAACCATGCATCTTAATTAAGTTTGCAGTTCATTAGACAACATGCGAGATGGCCTCAAATAAAATGCCACTCTTGACACAGTGTGTATGAGAGCATGTTCATACATTGTTTGTGTAAGTGTGGGAGTGTACCGGGTGTGGAAGTGTGGAAGATTACTGTACTGTAAATGGGTATTGTAAATGTCTGTGCATGAGTGACACAGATTATGTTTATATATGTGTTTGAGTTAGAGTTATTTGGCTGTGGCACATTTGCTCGTTTACATTAACA
The DNA here is from genome assembly GCF_021292245.1 of Micropterus dolomieu. NCBI lineage: Eukaryota > Metazoa > Chordata > Actinopteri > Centrarchiformes > Centrarchidae > Micropterus > Micropterus dolomieu. Next base: position 24,091,520 of record NC_060152.1, on the reverse strand, counting down.
CCACAAAGGTTAGCCAAGTGATGACATTATTGTACTTTCACAATGAGTAACATTGTTCAATGCTTAAACTAATATGTCAAGGGTATTGATTTTCAGCAAACCAGTGCAACAAGGTGCAAAGATATATCTTGTGTGGGTTGTGAAACAGAGCGTTAAGGGCATGTGGCACCAAATTGGAAGACCTTGCTTGCTGCTTGTCTCTGGGGCTTTCTGAGCCCCTGGAAAGAAGTGGGCAGTAATGATACATTACAAGCTTTTTGTTCAATATAACACTGAAATCATCACTGCAGTTCTCAATTATGTGTTTCTCACCCATTATTACAGCAGTAGGTGTTGCAGTCTATTATTTTTTTTATTTGAAGGGGAGCTGAGAACACAAATGCAAACACAAAAGTTGGCTCTTATTCAGCTGGTTGCCACATTTCCCTCACAGTTTCTGTCAGCAGAGAACAATGTGGATTTTCCAAACAATTTGTTCTCAGTTGAAGAAATACTGCACCTGAACTTTACAGGGTGCATACAGTTGTTACACTAAAACTCTTAGTTGGAATAGCATCTGTGCAGGCCTATTTAAACATTGAAAAGCTATTCAGTTTTTATATTGCTGCTTGGATGTGCGCATCAGGCAAAATGAAGTACATTTTCTGTTACAATCGCTACTTCTTTTCTCCCATGTGTTAAACAGCATTTTATTTTTCCTTACACACTCACTGGGTGTTTGATAATGACTGGGTGTTTTCTTTCTTTCCAGGTTTTATCCATACTTGCGGAGGCACTTTAAAAGGAAGGAATGGGACGATAGAAAGCCCTGGGTTTCCATATGGATATCCAAATGGAGCGAACTGTACCTGGGTAATTGTTGCCGAGGAGGGGAACAGGATTCATATAGTTTTTCAATCTTTCGCTGTGGAGGAGGAATATGACTTTTTATCTTTGTATGACGGGCATCCACACCCGGCTAACTTCAGGACGAGGTAAGGAAGCGGCCCTGAAGCCATGTACCTTGAAGGCTGTGTTTGAAGGCTGGCAGGCAGGGACGGGAAGTAGAATGGAGGAAAGCCTTCAATGATCACTTCTGATGAAAATTTTATCTTTAATGTACACATGCCAAAGACTGCTTATTCTTGTCAGGGAGGTGTCAGGCAAGTGAGCAATAGTGTGCGCAGACTGTAGAGTCTCCACTCTTCTCAATAATTCTGATGTGAAATACCTAAATACCTTCACAAAACGGTAGAAGGCTCTGATTTGGATTTAACATGTGAGAAGCTCATTTTGTGTTTTGGTTTCAAAGGAACCAAAATGCAAATATGCTTCTTGTACAAACCAAAACAGACTTTAACTGTAACACATTTATTCTTATTCCTAATAATAATGATGACAATACTACTACTACTACTCCTAATAATAATAACTATTATTATTATTAGAATCATCATCATAACAATAAAATACTACTACCACTACTACTACTACTACTAATAATAATACATACAGGTTTGTGTGCAATTTTGATACTCTGGACCATACAGTCATATATATAAAAATGTTTCGAACAGTCAAAAACACCCAAAATATATGGGATTCTGCGCCAGTACAGTACAAAAACCTTTGTTCCTCAAACATACTAAGTGTTGTAAATGTGTTTGGATTCCACAGTAAATAAACCCATCAACCCGAAAGCACTAAGCAGAGACCCCAGCATTTATTTCTGAATGAGCATGCGGTGTTGGCTTCAGTAGCTTAATGCATGGGTCAGCTCAATAGCCACCATTATTTATTCAAATGCTTCACCGGTGGAGTCAGAGGTGGAGAAAAACATGAAAATCAGACACAAAGATTTCTCTTTGTTTAATTTAATCACTGAACAGGCAAACAACTTTTTACTTACTGCTTCTCCCCTGTCTGTAACATAATTAAAGTTTTTGTAGGATATATACTGCTCAAGGATTTTGATTAATAAATATTCTCATTCTTTTTTATTAAACACACTATCACCAACATGAGCTCAATCAAACCCTCATACCTTGCAAATTGACTTAACTGTGAAGGCTATAAGGCAATTATCAAACTTGCCTAGTGGAAAAACAATCCTGTATAAATATATAAATATTTTGTTGTTTGGCTATAAAAACAGAACACATTTTAGGTTTGATTCAGAAAGAATCTGAACTGCGGCATTCTTAGGATGTTCTATTTCCTACTTTCCCAAATGAAACCTGCTTTAAAGACTCGTTTTGTGTTTGGATTTCAAAGGAACGAGTCACAAAGGTTTTCACATTTTCCTTGTCAAACCAAATTGCTCAAAATAAACCCACTCTTTAGAGATAAGTGTGCTGTGTACTATGAGAAGATTATCTCTTGTCTGAGCTGATACACACATCAGCTTTTAAACCTGTCAAAAGCTTTTTTTAAAAGGACATCTTAGTGTCTGATTATCCACTTGTATTCACAAGCACACTCCATCAGAGGTGAAAGTGGGGTCCAGCATTTCTCTGTGAAACACTCAAAAAGACAGTGCCAAAATGATTCCTCCTGGCCCGTTTACGTGGCTCAACTTCAGTGGAAGTGGACCGAAGTCACATGCTACTACAGTGGAGGATGTATAGCAAAGAGTGGCAGTGAAGGGGAATAATTCAAGAGCTGAATCATTGTTGATACTTGAATGATGAATAACTTTAGATACTTAAACAATTATGTTGTGTAATGCTGATTTCAAGGTTAGGCTTATGAGGTTTATCACCATACTGGTTGACTACACATCAATTAATGATCTCACATACCTAACTCTTGCCACTAATATGGTTTAAAAAGCCTCAAAATATAATTGAACAAGTACCAAAATAGTCAAAAATATTCAGCATTACAATAACACATTGGCTCAAACCAGTGTTATAAACAGAGGGTATTTTAATGCCAGTAATTTGAATTTAATGGCAGTATAATGGCAGAAAATCAACAAGTTATGGCAGGCATCATATGTGATAACACATGCTGTTGACGTTGCTTCATATGCTGAGATAAATCTGTTGGCCGTTAATTATAACTGGTGTTGTCACAGTGCCAGCTTTTTTTTTTACTTCAGTCCCATAGCTAATAACTTTAAAATTCAGTGACACTGTCAAACCTCAGCTCAGTTTTGACTAATCAGCTCATCTTCAATCCGTGAAAAAGAATTTATACAGTACAGCAGGTGTTTCTTAATCACGATTAGTGTCAGCCTCAAAATGAATTACAACCTCTCCGTAAGTCCACTGTTACAACGAAGAATAAATCCCAGGTTTCCCATTATTCATGAATGCAGCACAAATATCCCACACTAGAAGAAACACTTAAACGCAACCTGTCATTAGAGCAGTGACACATCATCACCTGTGTGGAGGAAGAACCTTCAGTTGGACTTGTGTGTGTAACTTTTTCACTTTTTTTTATCCCGGCGCTTTTGCTCACAAGAATGTTATCTACCAGGTAGGTAAAGTTTATTAGGCCTGGCTAGATAATAGCTGAGTGTAGCAAGCTGAGTGCCAAGTCTTCCTATGACTGTTGGACACAATAACGGTTAATGACATGAATACCAAGATGGCAGAAACATTAGCATTATCACTGCATTTGCAAACTTCGGGCAACTTGCTATATGTTCATTGAATTGCGGAATAACTCCACTCACTCCTAAACACCTTTAATTTTACATAGGCGTTCGTTAAGTTGACATTAATAATAGCTATATCCATTTATTTCATTCCCCTGGCAAACTGCCATGACTTACTGGGGTGCCTAAATAGACCAGAGCCATAATTAATGTTATTAGGAGCTCCTGTGTTTTTCCTGATGTTACATGTCAAAATATCTCCTGAGAAAAAGCTCTGTTGTGTTTGATGATTAGACTTACACTTGATTGATTTTTTTTTTCAATGTTGTGTAATTTACCTAAAAAACAAATAACAATACTTTAAACTGTAAGTTAATGTTACTCTTGTTATTTCTATGTGAAGTTGTGACCAACTACACAAACCTTACAATATATTGCAGTTCATAATAAAACCAATACACATATGTAGGCCTAGTCATTGCAGAAATATCTATAGGTTTTTTCATGAAATTACAAAGGCATTCATTACTGTGTCTGTGCCCTGTATTTGTTACCAAGTGAGAGTAGTTTCTGGTCTAGATAAAAGTAAGGGCAGCTGCACTGTTGTGTGAGAAATAGGCAGGCGTGCTGTCAGGAGTGTAAGGTGCATCAGTTAGTCTGCGATTGTCTGCTTGGGTTTAGGCAGGGGCTTAGATTAGATAAGGGTAAGGTAAGCAGCCAGGACTGTTGACCTGCTTCTTCGTTATTGTAATCTGTCAGACCTTCTTGTATTGTTCCTTTTCACTGTGACTGTAAGTGTATCTTAAAACTAGAAGGTAAATTTTGCAATTTTCTGTTCAAGAAGTGGAGTTGACTGTTACATGCACAGGACCCTTTTGAAAACTGGCTTTGTGGTCGTACAAAAAATGTTGTTTACTTATCCACAACCATTTTGAATGTGTTGTAAGGTCACAAGGTTTTTAACTATATGTCTTGAGATATGACTTAATTTCTCCCCAGTCTGTCCTTGCTAGTGTACCATTTCTTTTCAGTTCCTTAATAACTGACATTACAGCATTAGAGTTTGCATTTTCTCTCGAATCTCTCTGCCTTTGTGTTACCTTCAACTCCCCGGTCATGTTTGTGTTTCTCAGTTTTTAACTTTGCTATTCTCACTGTCTGTTTTATAATTCTAGCAGTGATGCGGGAAAAGTGCTTTGCATCGCATACATTGACTTGGTGTGTTGGGGGTTTGATGGGGTGGTGATGGCGCAATGGACACATGCCTTTGGTGTGAGAGACCTGGGTTCAATTCCCCACTGTGATCCATCCACCATTGTGTCCCTGAGCAAGACACTTAGCCCCTAGTTGCTCCAGAGGCGTGCGACATCTGACATAATTAGCAATTGTAAGTCGCTTTGGATAAAAGCGTCACCTAAAATGAATAAATGTAACTTCAATAAGCATTTGCAGTTATTCAACAAACCCATTATCAATGCAAAACTGACCCACTATCAAAGCATGTAGGGTGGGCAAAATAGCCAAAATGATTCAAAGTTAGGGCTGGGCGATATGGCCAAAAATATCAAGATTAAAAACATTTAATTTCATTAGATATCGGTAATTATTATGATATATGTCAAATCATTATTTTATTCAAGTTTAAAGGCTGATTTTTGCTACTGAGTGAAAATTGAAGAAACCAGATGGTTAATTATGTGGTTAAACCTTTCTTTATTGTGACAAACACTTGATGCCAAACAGTGGATCACTGAGGTAGAACATTCAAAACTATTATGATAAAATCTTCAACAAATATGATTAGTAAATCTTTTATCGGTCCCTTTTTCACAACAAAATACATATTTTAATAGAAAAATTAAGTTTCAATTTGTCTGTGATTCAAATAATTTAATGAAATATTTATTGATGATATATTGAACATTTATTACATTGTTATTGAGGAAAATTGTATTATTATTAGCACTATTTAAAGTTACCATATTTATTTAAAATATTGGAATGTAACACACCAGGGCGGGGTGATGTTTAAAATCTATACCACAATGATAATAGGATTATGTTTCTGACATACCACAATATTGCAAAAGGAAGCAAAATCATGTAAGAGACTAAAGTTGGTGATCAGTGCAATGAACTTGAACAATATCGTCCATAGTTTCAGTATAACCTAAGACTAAACATTTAACAAAGACTCAAGTGACAAACTTTGTCACATTTTAATTACTTTTGCGTGGTATCATTCATCTGGACAAATGATAACATGGTTGGTTTAATCATCACGATATGAGTTCAGCCAAAGGTGATAAACCGCATTATGGAGATGCTATTATTATTATTTCCCAACCCATATCTATGTATAATTATTTGTTACAGGATGGGATACAGTTTTTACTTTGGCCTAATGATTATGGATATTATGTGTAATTGTAATGAGAAATGAAGATAATATATTTCTTATAAGTAAAGCAGATATCAGATGATTCATATCAGGTAATCCCATTTGCTGTCTATGTATAGCTGTAGGGATAACATGCTCGTAATGTGACCTAATGTAACAGTGTAATTTGCTGTTCAGTAACAATGTTAATGGGGATTTTAATTGCAGGCTGTACTTTTAACCTGGTTTACATCTAATCTATCTAATCTACGCAAAGCTACTGCTAATGACTATCACTTAAGAAATCCTGTGGTTATTTCACAATAAAAGTGAAACATTCTTTTCAGCAGAAAGTTTACTGCAAAAAGCAAATATAGAAAGTTATCTTTACTTTGACAGCATGCTGCTCTTTATCATCTGTTTCACTTGTTTTTCTAGCATCTTAGCACTGCTTTGTCCCCATAATTCTGGTGGTCTGTGAAGCTAGAAAAAACCCTGTGGTAGTGAAGTGTGCACAGCTGTGTGAGCCGAAATGTTTTGATCAGGAGTAAACAGTGTGATGAAAAGTTTGGCTAAAATTTTACTGTAATACATGAAATATGCATTTGTTTTCAATTCATTGTAACTTTCCACTTCCAGTACACTGAGGTGTTTGTTTACAGATATGGTGGTTCAGGCACCTGCGATAGAGACCGCAATGTTATTCATCCAGAGAAAGCACATCAAAGCCGATGTCAGGGAGGTAGCTGTGTGGAGTCGATGCTTTGATAAGAATGTATGATTGTCCTGTGCAGTATGTTTGTCTGCTGATGTTTTAGAGTCAGTAGAAAAATCAATATATGTAAATGTTCAAGTTCAAGCTTAATGGCATGTACATATGAACCACCAGGAGACTACACAATTACATTCTTACACCAAGGCACTCTCTACTGAAACTTAAAAATATCCGATATACAAAATGTAAGTGAATTTAAAGTAAATGAGTTAACTTAACACATCTCAATTGAATGCACAGCTATTTTTTATTTTATTTTTTATTATTTTTGTTGAATTCACGTGTTACTCTTATGACAGAAACTAAAGGAGAGAACTTGTACCTGTGATGACATGTGTCAGGGATATAGGATCTTGAAAGAGTCTAGATGTTTGTTTTTTTTAGAGTAATGTCTACATATTACAGAATGGTGTATGTAGGGCTGTCGTGGTGAAGTAATTTCCCCCGCGGTAATTTGTTGGGGCTCAACAGCATGGTATGCGGTATTATTGCTATTTTTGATTAATGAAGTAATTTGGTACCATATTGCATAGTTGAGTGTGTCTGTGGATCTCACCTTACTGCACAGTGAGCCATTAACAGCAGCTTCAGTGTCTTTTTCACACGTAGCTATATAGTTACCTTCAGGGCATGTCTATAAAGTCAATTTACATACCGCATACCCGTTACAGAGCATGTTACGCTGGTGGAATTTTTGAAGCACTACCAAAGTGATTAATTTAACACGCACTGAAGTGTAAAGGATGAACATTGCAGTTGTTGCGGTGCTTGCCATCCTCTGTGGTTGGCTTGACCAATAGCGCAGTTTAAGTGTTTACGGTTATCGCGTCACCCTAGGTATATGTGGGTGTACAGTATATAGTAAAATAAATATTGTTTCTGTTAATGCTGTGCTGCAGAATAAGATTCAAATGTCTTTTCGAAGGTGTATAGCTCTTGAGAATCTTTGTCCTTATTGATATTGGATGGTGTTAGATCACCTTTAATTTTTTTTTTTAAAGAATATATATACTCAGTGGACACTTTATTATGTAAACCTGTACAACTGAATGCAAATCCAATACAACAGCCCTGCCATAACACCCATCTCTATGAAGCTCATAATGCTAATAGAGGTGGTGTTAAAGGTGATGCTGTACTGGAATAACATTTTATTGAGAGGAGTTTCTATTTTTATCCTTTTTATTTACATACATGAGGGGGGCAGCATATTATAAACACCTCAATTTTGTGCAGTCAACTACAGCATTCATCACTAACTTACTTCAGTGCTTAAACATTTTCATAACAATTTAATTAGCAGTGTCAAGGAAAATTTAACAATATAGGCATTATAAAAATAGACTTTATGGGATAACAGTTGCATTGGATTGCACCAGTGTACCAATAAAGTGGATACTGAGTGTAGGCGTCTTGTCAAGTCATTAGCTTTTAAGAGCCATTGCTAATTAGCGGTGTCAAATATAGGGTTAACAATTTGCAAAACAAGAAACCAGAGATGATATCTTACTGAGACTTTTAATTTCATATGGAAATTATCCCACCATTCACAGACAAGGAGGGAAAGCACAACTAATTCTTGGTACGAGACAAAAGCAAATGGCTCAAAGTTTTTCCTGATCTGACCCTAACCTCGAACTAACTACGTGGTTCTTTGTGTTTTAGTCACACGTTAGTTTTTTTCCAAGTGGTTGATTTCCTCACAATGTGGGACTGTGTTGTGTGGCGCCAGAAAAGGATAATTCCATGAGAGTTAATTTGCCTTTCGGGCCCAAAGTGTACGCTAGTAGAAGGTCTACTCTTACCCAATTAATTCTCTCCAAAACAAAAATCACTGAGAAGGAAAAAAAACTAGCGACCTCACTGTTTTCTTACCCTTTGTTTAACTTTAAAAAAGATGCAGCACAAACTTTCCCACCCTCTCCTCCACCAAGTAGTTCTGAAAGATGCTCATTTCCATATTGCAACACCTGAAGTAGTTTCATTTTTGTGTTCTTCCTTCCTGTCTGTGAATGCATGTTGACGTGTTGTTCGCTCAGGTGTTTCTTCAGCTGGAATAAATAGGAAGGTGAACATAATGACAGGCAACCCTTTTTCCAGCTTTTCTTTTTTTCTACTAGGGTAATTATAAATTGAAACCTTGATAGAGATTAAAGAGGCCTTTAATTTATTAATGCGATTAATTAATTAAGGCAGAGATTCAGAAGGGAACACGACAAAAGCGACAATGAATTCTTAACATGAAAAAGAATCGACATCTCCGTGATGGACCTGATTAGTGAGTCTCCCCATTGATCTATGTATTCTCTTTGCTCTGTGAAGTTTTCTCCCCCATCCCCCTGACTCCATGCTGCACTTACATTACGTACAATCCCTCGTGCCTGAGAATGGCTGGTTGAAGCCGAGCTCATTATTGTGCCGAAATTATATGCTGAGGACAGTAGAGTAAAAGAAGTGAGTTAGGGTAATAAAGCCTTTTATTCCAGTGTTGCCCTGCACAAATAATGACCTCATTACTGTGATCGTTTTGCTGCTGTCATCATACAATTACTATGACAAGTGTATATTGAATGCCATGTTAATAAAGACATAGTTTTCGATTTGTTACTTGGCTTTTTGTCTTGCTCCAGCTTTTGAACAAGCAATCTCTCCATCAAGGTCCTCAACTAAACCCTGAATTAGGGCTGAATGATTTTAGAAAATAATCTATTTTTTTGCGATTGCAATTTAATATGCAATTAATTTTTAAGCTCTTTACCTTCTGTATTATTCAAAATCTACAAGCAGTAAATCAGTGTATAGTATAGTATATATTAGATAGATACATACATACACTGTTCTGTCTTGTTGTGGGTCAGGCCTGTGCTATGATGAATTAGGTAGAATTATTATTATGAGCAATGGTGGAGAAGATATATCAAATTATAACAATGAGAGACAGATAATTTGAGTCAAGTCGTGGCATTAAATAATATATCATCAGGCTCAATACAAAACCCACAGTTCAACCAGCAATTAATGAGTCCTTATCTCAGTTCAAATCTCCTAGGACTCCATCTTTCTATATCCCAGTAAGCAAACAAAAAATACTCAGTTAGAGGTTCAATTCGAAAGTTGGCCAATGAAAATAGAGTGATGCCTCTCATGTTTAATAGACAAGCTTAGTAATTTTCCGACAACACCGGAGTTCCCCCGCAGCCTTCGATGCTGGTGAGTAGCGCACCAGCTGTAACCTGGCTGTAACTCAGGACAGACTGGGCCTCTTTCGGACCAGGCCCTGCGCCAGGATGAAGTGACTGAGGGGGCAGTTAAAAATGGCGAGGGGGCAAATATTTATATGTATCTTATTCCAATTTTGCTAGTTTGACAGCAGAAAAAAATGGTCTGTGTGCTGGGCATATGGTTAAAAAGGGCCGCACTTAGTCTGAATTAGTCGTGGGTGCCCTGGTGTGTAGGGCATAACATGCAATACACCAATCGATGTCATTTCCCATTCCCTTTTAAAGCCAGGTGCGCTTGTACTTTGGTGCATTGCTATTATAATAGCGTATGAATGGCGCATTATGAAAAACACCAATTGACTGATTGAACTGCAGACTCACAGCAGAGAGGGGGTATGGAGAGAAGTGTGGACGAGATATAAAAACCATCTCTGATCATGAAGCCTGTGTTACTCTGCTGCTCTGCAGTTTATCAGTGAAGAGTCGGAACTCCAGTCTAGACAGACGCTGTCTCCTCTATGAAACGTCTGGATTCTCGCTGCGCTGCATTAATATAAACTATGATAACCGGTCGTGGGTCACATCTGCTGCTGTCGGTCAATGGTGCAATCGCTTTCTGCTGCCTCAACAGCAATGCGCCAACAATGTGATTTCACCCACCACCACGTTACCCGTGGGTGGCGGTGCTACTTTCATTCCCTAAGTGACATTAAAGTTTCTGTAGTGTCAGCTTCTCTCAAGCTTAAGGCCATTGTACAACAAGAAGGCAAGCTACAGCGTTACATGCAGCAGATGAAGCGTCCACTTCGTCCCACTGCTTTCCTCTCGTGTGTCATGTGACCAGAGTGTAATCGCAGTTTTTGCGATTAGAAAATCTCGTTTTATTACATTGCGATTACATTGCAAATGCAAATAATCGTTTAGCCATACCCTGAATCCACAAAAGTTTTGCGATGTATGTTGTATAATATCTTCAAGTTGGCTGAGCATTGTTCAATCTGAACTTTTTGTAAAGTTGTCTATCATTAGTTTGTATCTTAAAATCTAGTAATTGCTGGTCTAGGGACAGGGACGTTCACAGGTTATAGAAAAATACCTGACAATAAACTAGGCTTCTGTTTTCAAATTTGAATGCAAATGTCAAATGTAGGAACATACACATACACACAGCTTGGTTTTCAACTAGCTTTCAATCACAGAAGAGTTCTTATTAAAACAGAACTATAACCTCAACCTAATTCTTGATCAATTCAAATTTAAAACATTCAGGTTCCTGTACACATTATACGTTTTAGAGCCAGATTATGGGATAAAATGTAATTTGCCTGTGATTTCTGAATGACACTAAAGTCATAAGCAATATTCAAGTACAGTTCAAGTCCATTATAGTGTACTTCGCAGATTGGAAAGTGTATTTTTATGTAATTTTTATTTTTATTAAGTGTTTTAACAACTGAGAACTCTCCATCCCAAACAGACAAGATTTTTTGCTAGTTTTGCAAAGTTTCTTTTAAGGTGTTAAAAAAGAAATGTGAAGTTCATTTTTTTATTAGGCATGTTGCTAACATTTTAGTTGTGAACACATTGTCTTGCAATTAGTGTTTAGTATGACAGCACTCTTATTTCAAAGTGGAGTGGCCAGCATTACATTACAAGCCTGAATCATAGCAGTGGTTTCTAATGTTTTTGACATTTATCCAGAAATAACAAAGAGGTATGGGTTAAAGGGGCATTATGTAGTTTTCAGCAGCCACTAGTGGTGCGGTTTAAAGATTGCAACCAGGTGTGTGCTCGTACGTGTGCTCGCTCGAACTCATGAGCGAGCATAATCCAAAACACAACCACTTTCATACAGAAATCCTGCAATAAACGCAGAAACACCGGCATGCAGGCTGTGGCTTTTCACACCGACAGGCTATAGAGACATACAGACAGGGTGACAGCTTCACACAACATGCTGGAAACTCATTACATTACGTTACATTTACTGCATTTAGCCAACGTGCTACATCGCCGTTAGTTCGCCTGCTGCTTTCAGTAACTAACTTTACTATCTGTGTATCTTTCACTGGAGGCTCAGCAATGTCAACACAGCTAAATGTATATGATGATATACATTTAGGTTAGTGAGCTGGATTTAATATTATAACAAGATTGTGTCAGTTAGACCGCAGTAAGTAACTTTAATGTAGTGGATGGCTCTTCCTCTGTGGTGGTGTCCATTTTGTTGCAATATTGTATATTTTGTGGGTCACGTTAGTTACAGCGACCGAGAGGTGGAGAAGCTGTGTACCTGAGTATCTGTAAAACCCATAGACTGTATGGTAAAACCACAATAAATCTAAATTGAATGTAACAAAGCAAACAGCAGCAGGTCCGAGCTAATGTAGCGTTAGCTGGCTGACTGTAGGCTAGTAAACAAATCGCTCCACATTTGCTTTTTACCCTTACATAATGTCTTGCAGGCTAAATCAACAATTTGACATAATACCAGTGGTACACAGGATAGTTATATGGGTCACGTTAGTTGGTGAAGTAATATGGAAAGTGATACAACTTTGCACCGGATAATGTTTGGAACTGCTCGGTGTTAGCCGGCGAGCTAACATGACTTTCGCTGTGTTTCTCCAGCTTTTCTAATGTTCACTTTACTCAACAACATTTGGTCTGATGGGCTTCAGCACATAAACCTTTATTGTTGTTTTGTATCCTTACGTGGAATCTGTGTTTTGCTGGGAGCCAGTGTTTGCCGAATTCTGCCTGCCTGCCGAGAACTGCATGCACCTCGCGGCTGAAACGTTCATTTAATCTCATGTAATCTGTACTCTGCACATGCGTTGGCATCTGTAGCTACCTGTCGGAAGCTCCGTCTTAAACCGGATTCTTATCCAGTTTTAATACACATATTTTCGTTACATTTTTTATATCCTTTTTATTTAACTTGAGTTTTACATAGGTCAAGGATTTTAGTTATCCGACATGGATTTTAAGCTAGATGGCCGTAAAAACGCTATCAACGCTACTGATCACAACAAAGCTCCACCGACTAACGTTATGCTAACCGAGATAACTCATGAGGACACTCCTTAAGAAAGCGAACAAAAAGATTGCTGACCTTATGGAAGACATCCAACGACTTTCAGAGGAACTCAAAGAGAAAGATTCCCTGTTGATTGGCTTTATGGATGTGACTTCAGTACAAGCCAAACAGATTGTTTCTCTTAGCGCAACCGCTAACATCTAGGACACCGTGCTATGGGATCCCTCTACCCTTCCGAGGCTTTCCTCCTGCTCTACTCCGAAGCATCAGTCAACCTGGGCTGAAGTGGTGGTCCGTGGCTGCAAGAGAGGCTCGGACGGGGCTGCCTCTCCTCTGCACATCAGCCTCTCCAACCGCTATGCAGCCCCGTCTGACAACACTCCGGTCCATCCAGCGGCTGCACCTGCGGCTTCGAGTCACCCTGATACGGATCCCTTTCGGTGGATAATGCCTGCCGACACTGTTGCATCTCCTCCACCGGCTACATCTCCTGCAATGGCGGCAAACAGTGATCGGCTGGGCCGCCGGTCTGCCACTGGGCCTGATCAGCGGTCAAAAATCTCCGCTTCCCAACGTAGGATCCTGAAGGAGGCTGTGCTCAGACGCTCCGGAGGCCGTCTCTACCCTGCACCGTCGGGTAGCCCTTCTCTCAGGTCTGTTACTGCTACTCCAACACAACACTCGGCAGCTCACACACTCCATCCTCAGTTCGCACGCAGTGTTGAAGCAGATTCTGCTCAGTCCTGCTCTGGAACCACACAGCCGGCATCTCCTCGTCCCCTTTTCTCCCCAACCACACTAATAATTGGTGACTCCATAACCAGAAACATCCGTTTCTTTAACGCTACCACTCACTGCTTCCCCGGTGCCACCACGGCTGACAATTTTAAAAAAACTCCAGGACCTAATGCCATCGCTCCAGTCCTCCATCACAAGAGTGATAGTCCATGTCGGAACAAATGACACAGCTCTTCGGCAGTCTGAGCTGACAAAATCAGATTTTAACAGTCTTTTTAACTTTTTAAAGCAGTGTGGAAAGTCCGTTTTTATCTCTGGTCCCATTCCCACAGTTGGTCGCAGTGCTGGCCGCTTCAGTAGACTCCTTGGCCTCCATGACTGGCTCCAGTCCGCCTGCAGGGCTCACGGTGTGTGTTATGTCGATAACATTAATATTTTCTGGCAAAGAATGTCTCTCTTTAAGACAGACGGACTTCACCCAAACAAACGGGGCTCCGATATGTTAGCTGCTCACATACAGCATGTGGTGCGGTCCTCCCCTCATGACTTATGTGAATGACTAATCATTCATGCAGCACACCTGGACACTACCGGTCACTGAACAGATCTCTGCCTCACTGCCACTAACAACTGTCTTCACCTGCTGGTATGTAAAGCCATCTGCTCCCAGCGTTGTTCCAAAGACTTCTATTCCTGTCATCATCACGCATAGACCAGTAAACCGAAATTTGCACATCCCACACAGCAATCATAGTAATATTATATCCTTATAAGGATTAGGACAACTGCACCAACTCCAGCACCCAGAACAAACTCATTTAAAATGGCTCTCTTCAATGTGAGATCACTTTCAAGTAAGACTTTTATCTTAAATGATTTTATCTTGTCTGCAAATCTAGATATTATGTTTTTAACTGAATCCTGGTTGCAAATGAATGACTATAGCCAGCTAGCTGAACTGTGTCCACCTCAATATGATTGTTTTAGTCAACCGAGGGTCAGTGGTCGTGGTGGTGGGCTAGTGAGCGTGTATAGGAAAAATTTTAAATGTCATCAACTACGCTGTGATGAATTTAACTCCTTTTGAAGTTCTCACTCTTAAACTTGGAGGGCTGCAACCTATCATATTTGTTATAATTTATTGCCCCCCAAAACCGCCTGGAGGATTTTTATCAGAGCTTCCTGAATTTTTATCTACTCTGGTTTTAAATTATGACAGAATTGTTCTTTGTGGTGAATTTAATATTCATGTTGATGACCCCAACAATGACCCCAACAATGCACAACGCAACTGACTTTTTAAATATGGCCACTTCTTTAAACTTCAAACAACATGTCAAAGGGCAAACACATAACCGTGGTCATACACTTGACTTGGTTTTTACCCTGGGTGTCAGCATTTCCTCTGTGGAATTAGTGGACATGACCATATCTGACCACAGATGTATTGTTTTTAGCTGCGATTCGCCTGTTACTCATGCCGCCTCACCAAGCTCCGTGTGTTCTCGCATCTTTAATGAACAAAGTGTTTCAAAGTTTTGCGCATTCTTTCAGAGCCAAAGCCAACACCTGTCTGATTCCAACACCAACAATCTGGTCGATCACTTCAATCATATCTGCTTGTCGTCACTAAATATTACTGCTCCTCTAAAGGTTAGGCCTACGTCTAAAGCTAATAAGCAACCCTGGATAAATGACAGCATTCGCAGCCTAAAAAGGGAATCCAGGAAAGCAGAGCGCAGATGGAAAAAATCCAGTCTCCAAGTCCATTACCTCAGTCTGAAGGATTTATTAATTAACTACAATAACATGGTTAAGGATGCAAGAACACACTATTTTTCTGAACTCATTACTACACATAAACACAATCCCAGGTTTCTGTTTAAGACTGTGGATCAGCTGGTAAACCCAACCCCTCCTTGTGCCTCAGCTGGAAGTAATGATGACTGTGAATTGTTTTTATCTTATTTTACCAATAAGGTGGTGTCAATCAGAGCCACTATTACCCCCGCGGCCTCCATACTCAGAGGTCCCTCACCAGCAACAAGAGAGTTTTAACCAGTTTTATCCCATCGACTTGTCTGAGCTTTTAAAAACAGTATCACAAATGAGAGTGTCCTCCAGCCCACTTGATATAATACCTACAAAGTTTTTACTGAAATTAATAGATTCTGTTGGGCCCCATTTGATCTCTGTTTTTAACAGCTCCGTATCTACTGGTTGTGTCCCTGATTATTTTAAAACAGCTTCGTGAACCCGCTTTTAAAGAAACCTGGTTTAGATCCCTCCCTCCCTCAAACTTTTAGACCAATTTCAAAACTGCCTTTTATTGCAAAGATTCTAGAAAGAATTGTGTCCAAACAATTGCTCACTGTACTGGAAAATAACAAATTACTTCAAAAGTTTCAATCTGGTTTCAGGAAGTACCACAGCACTGACCCCTGCTTCAAGTCACCAATGACCTTTTAATGTCTGCTGATGAAGACATGTGCTCAGTCCTGGTACTCCTGGACCTTAGCGCTGCTTTTGACACCATTGATCACAACATCATGTTAGACAGACTGAGGCACTGGGTGTAGATCTCTGGTACTGCCCTAGAATGGTTTTCACAACTTGGTGATTGGTGAATGGTTTAAACAACTATGTCTCTTCGTTCTGTCCAGT
This sequence comes from Micropterus dolomieu, assembly GCF_021292245.1. Lineage (NCBI taxonomy): Eukaryota > Metazoa > Chordata > Actinopteri > Centrarchiformes > Centrarchidae > Micropterus > Micropterus dolomieu. The sequence continues at coordinate 24,075,116 of NC_060152.1, read as the reverse complement.
TAAATATGGTGTGCCTCAGGGGTCGGTCTTAGGACCCATTTTGTTTTCCTTGTATCTGCTTCCCCTTGGACATATTATCCACACACAAATGTACTTGGCCGTCAGATCCACAGACCCTGGAATGCTGAGTTCACTTAACAACTGCCTTTGTGAAGTTAAAAAATGGATGTCAAATAATTTCCTCCAGCTGAACTCAGAGAAAACAAAAATCCTGGTCATCGGGTCCCAGCAGATGGCAAAACAAATACTGCCATCTGCTGGTTCCCTAGTAAATCACATTAAGCCTGTTGCAAAGAACCTTGGTGTCTGGTTTGATAGTAATTTAAATTTCGAGCAGCACACCACAAAGCTTGTTCAATCATGTTTTTATCATCTAAGAAATATAGCAAAAATTCGATCTATGTTAATTTTTAAGGACACCAAGACCATTTTACACGCCTTCATCTCATCACGCCTGGATTATTATTGCAACAGCCTTTTCACTTGTTTAACCCAAAAATCTACTGATCGACTCCAGACTGTCCAGAACTCAGCTGCCAGGCTTTTAACCAGAACAAAGAAATATGCCCAGATCACCCCTATTTTAGCTTCATTACACTGGCTCCAAGTGTGTTTTAGAATTGACTTTAAAATTTTATTGATCACTTTTAAAGCTCTTCATGGCCTCTCACCTTGTTATATTTCTGACCTTTTAGTCTCATACGCACCAGCACGTACCTTGAGATCCTCGGGCAGAGGTCTGTGCAGTCAGGGCCCCGAGGCTCTGGAACAGCCTGCCCGAGGAAATCAGGTTGGCTGAGTCAGAAGTCCCTTCTTAAAACATACTTTTATAGGAGAGCCTTTCCCGATCTTATTTGACTTTATTTTATCCCTTTTATTTTATTCTATTTTATTTATTATATATTTATCTTAAACGTGTATTTTGGTCTTTTCAATGTTTTCTTGCTTGTATTGTTGTCTTTTGGGTATTGTATTGTTGTCTTTGCATTTGTTGAAGCACTTTGTAACTTGTTTTTGAAAAGTGCTCTACAAATAAAGATTATTATTATTATTATAATGAGCACCACAGACAGCACCTTCCACAGGGCACTGGGCCAGGTTACCTGACTAATTGTTTATAGACTGTTGGTGTGGTACTCAGTTGTTAGTCTTGAGTGATGTTGTGTTATGAACATTTGGCCAAGCATTAACTAAGAAGTATGTACCTAGACCTATTTGATACATGCACCACTGCTAATGTAAAACTTCAAACGTCTTCTGATTGAGCTTGTGAATGCTTCTTTTATTCATAACCGTAGCCTATTTGTACTGTGCACTATAAGCAGCGGGCTATGTATGCTATTTGGGGTGAGAGAGAGTGACTGAGTGAGTTAGAAAGAGAGTGTAGGTGTAGGTAAATGCAACTTTCAGCGTGTGTATTGATAACAGATAGTGCGCATCTTTAAAGTATGATTAAATTTTGTGTAAAATTATACCCTGCACTGTAATAGCATAATAAATTAGATAATTGCCCTCCAAAAAGGACATCCCCTCTTGCTTGGCTTCCCCAAATGTTTGCCCCACCCCACGCCACTGGTAAACCCTAGAGATGGTTGTGTGTAAAAATCCCAGTAGATCAGCAGTTTCTGAAATACTCAGAGCAGCCCGTCTGGCACCAACTACCATGCCATGTTCAAAGTCACTTAAATCCCCTTTCTTCCCCATTCTAATGTTTGGTTTGAACTTCAGCCAGTTGTCTTAACCACGTCTACATGCCTAAATACATTGAGTTGCCGCCATGTGATTGGCTGATTAGCTATCTGTGTTAACAAGCAATTGAACAGGTGTACCTAATAAAGTGGCCAGTGAGTTTATGTAGTTATAACATCAAGATTGGTAAACTTTAACAGTGCTGGTAGGCAGATTTTGTTACCTTTGGACTGAGACAGGCGAGCTGTTTTACCGTTTCCAGTCTTTATGCTAAGCTAAGCTAACTGACTGCTGGCTGTAGTGGTATCGATCCTGTCATCTAAGTCTTGGCAAGAAAGCGAATAACTGGATTTCCCATAATGTCAAACTATGCCTTTCATGACTAACTATCCCAAACCTGTTCCTATGATTGGCTTATGACTGATCTATTAAGCATGACTAAATTATGTATTAACCATTAATAAAGTCTTTAGTTAAAACATATTGCCTGCCTTATAACACAGTAGTACCAAGGTTGTCTTCATTTCCTCCATAACTTTTTCTGATTATAATTCTTTTAATAATCCAGCAAATCCAGCGAGTTTTAGTGTAACTTTATTTTGTTTTCATGTAATTCACTATTTTAATTATAGTGTCGATGTCAAGTCTTTTGTGGCGTTCTTCATGCTGCTTTTGTTAGTTTTAAACCCATCGAGGGTCCACAGTTGTCTATGATTTACTGTACCTCTTCATTTACCTCTCTTTCCAAGGTTTTAAATGGTTATTCTCCACTTTTACCCCTCATATTTCCTTCTTTTTACAACAGCAAAGCTATTGCAGCTGAGTGATACTGTATCCTCTCTCTGGAAAGAAGCAATTATCTGAACTTTATTGTTCATAAAATTTCACAGATTCAGATTGTGATCTGCTGCACTTTCATTTAATTTTATGTTAAACAGCAAAATCGTTCCGAGATAATTTAACTTTGTAAAAATCAACACTTAGCAAAGTTCTCCGGCACTCATCACTCATAGATTGATGCTTGAATAAACCTCTAATTCTGCGGTGTTCGACCTTTTGTGTCTGATGTGATTTGATTTATCTTGCAGGTTAAATGAACATGTGGAGGCCACATGTGGCTAAAATATCTTTTTCTTCTCCGGTTCACTTTAGGATCTCTCCTTCCCTCTGTCTCTCTGAACACACAGCTTTGAACTCTGGCAAGCAATCTGGCATCACCGGCAAGCAATTTAGGATTAGCCAGTGCAAGAACCAGCGAGCCAAGAGCACAAACTGTGCAAATGTATGTAATGCCAGTTTTTGTGATTATATTGGCTATTTATAACCGACAAGATTTTGTTTCAGGTGAGGCTCTGCCAATGGAGGAGAAACAGATAACATGTTGTGGGATTACACAGCAGTTTGTGTCCCAGGATTCAACATCGGGACTTTTTCCAACACTAATTTCTGCATCCAAACTCCCTGTTTTATGACATTGACCCTGCTATATCTTATTTACAACAAAATAATCTCGTTAAACACTTGAGGTATAGAAAGGTACTGATGCGTTTCTCTTGTCCAGATTACCAGACAGATAAAAAAAATGTTTTTCCATACACTGTTGTTGCTTGTCTGTCGTGCAGCAACTTTTAATTTAAAATTTTCCCTGTCTATACCAGCTCAACATGACATTTTACTTAATAATCAGTAGTTAAAATGGGCTTCTAAAATTAGAATATGGTACATAGGCACTCACATTAATTGTGGTTTTTTTTATGGAGGCATCAGCAGAACAATAATGGATATCTGAATTAGTTTGTATGGGCTTATTAATCAAAGGGGACTCTTCCTAGTCATGTCATCAACCATTATATGGGTTTTTTTTCTTTAGTGTTCAGTTTAATTAAGAAATGCAACACTGTTGCTTGTTCATCTTTAAAGTGACACCTAAACCGATTTTTGTGCCATCCAAAATGTTAATAGAGTTTCTGAATAATTTAAATAAAATATTTACACAATATATCAACAACATGATCATAACCACAATGCCTAAACATTGTTAAACTCTAATACGGAATTTTAGAGAGTTTTATTTTTAGACATTTGGGAAATGGAAAGAAGACAGATGAGTGAATGTAGTAAGTATTTAAGTCAAAATGTACATGTGTAATACCTACTATACAATAAGTAAATCTACACAACTTTCATGTAAGTCTGAAAAGTGGCAGAGGCTTAGTGCTGTTAACCTACGTCATGCTTCAACATTGTGCATAAGAACTTATTTTTGTTCTATACTTTTTATTTTTATTATAAAGTCACTACAGAACCACAGAATTACTCTTTTAGGAAAAACACAAACACCAAATGAGTACCACGTTAAACATATTTCTGGATATACTCCTGAGTGGAATAGTATTGTCAAAGTTAGATTAATGCTACATGATTATGACTGTAGGATCAATATAGTTCCAAACATTATAAAGTCACTACAATATCGCTATTAAGTGGCAGAATCACCTTATTAATCCTTATATAAATATCACAGGAATAAAGATTTCTCTTGAATTACTTCATATACCCAGAAGAGAAAGAGATGTACTACTATGGCGAATTGACCATAGACATGAAATATCGGCCCCTGATCAAATTAGTTCAATAAAACAGACAGCCAGTAGGTGATTTGAAGAGGATGAGGGGGTGGTGCTGTCTGTGGTGCTAAAGTAGCATAACATAATAATTGTAATATTCTCTAAACTATATCCTACAAAAAGTCAATACTATACCATGTTGTGTTACATTTATGAGCAAAGTCAAAAGTAGCATTATGTAGTCACGAAAGAGTGAGAGGATCATAGAGATACAGCTGTCTGTTGTATTCCTATAATATTCCTCTAGTATTTATGATCATTCAGCTGCTGAAACTACACCCCCAGACCAAGATACTCTAAATCTTCTAGGTTCTCATTTCCTATCCAGAAAGTGAACAGCATACCATGTGTGTTCATCCAGTTTCAATTTGAATTTCTTTCTAAACACAAATGGTGTTTTAAACAGGAACACTGTGATTCATATTAAACAATCAAAAATGAGATTTATTAAATGAATATGTCAAGTATGATCTTATATACAAACCACATTTGTTCTCAAGAAGTAACCATATCAATATTTATCAATTAATCAATAGTAATTCTTAAGCCCAATCCAATCAATATTACTTCTACACCTCATCTCATACAAGGTCAGTGGGTTGAGTTTCTTGCCATTATTGGATGTAGGGTCTCCATCTGAAACGTAACTCTGTTTTTCTGTCATCTTAAGACCATTCCCTGCTCTCAGGAAAAACTTGTTCAAATTCACACCTTTTTCTCTGCTAATGAGCCAAAACTGTAGTGTTTTTAATCAAATTAAAGGGTGTCAATTTAGTAGGAAGGGTAGCCAAATATCCAGCAACTACTGAATTCTCCCCAGCAATAATTGTGATTATAATAATCACTTAAACACTATTGTCCGTCAGCGTCTAGTCATTGTATCTCGTGCAGCTCTGGTCCACTTCCTACCTTTTTTAGACCCTCAGCGACTTTATTTATATTAAAAAAAATGTTTTTATCGTTCCCACCATCAGGGACATGAAATAACCCTCCTTGTCCCAGTAACGTTACCACACATGCCATACCGCTAGAAGTAGAAATAGGATAAAGTTGTATAAAGTCCCAAAAAATAGGACAAAGTTACGACATCAATCTGTTTAGTGGTTCTTGTTAATTACAAGAACATCAGTGTTTTCCCGTCGCACCGTCTCACTCACCGGAGTTGATGAGGATCCAGCAGTACAGAGCTGAAGTCCGCGTCAAATCTCTCTTCCGTTCCATTTGAAACCACAGAATCACAACAGAGCCCAGTTTTATCAAAATGAAGCTCAGGCTGTCTCAGAAGTGTTCAGCCTTTGTTTCCTCATTGTTCATCTCTAAACCAGGAAAAAAAACTGTTCGTCTTCTAACAGCTGGATGGATCACAACCTCCCTCCATCATCACCATCTCCTGTCATCAGCATGCGATCACATCACAAGGTATTCCTATGGGGGCTGGGCTCAGGCATTCACAGTGAGCCTGAGCCCAGCCCAACCAACCTAACGTATGGTTCAGGGATTCTTAATGTATGATAAGACTTCACAGCGATTATAAATCAATCAAAAACGTAACAAAATCTGTGACATGGTGTTTAATGACTGCCCAACTTTAACAGTGAGAGGGCGTAACGTCGACGACATAACTTAAAAACAGGGTTACGTTAAGTAACCCCACTTTTAGACGATTAGCCTAACACTTAATGTTAGTGAAAAAAAAATCAGTACCACAATGTAAAAAAACTCCACTAAAAGTTAACCTCCTACATTCAAAGTCTCATTTAAATTAATGGAATTGTTTCCACATGTTGGAAAACACGCTTATTAGCGTTCTTCTTGCCGAGTGTTGATGGCCGGAAGATAAGGTTATAGGCCTAACTGTTACTGTTATGTCTGTAATGGAAGCTAACTATGAAGCTTATGCTACCGCAACAAAGACTGGAAACCGAGGAAAGAGGTAGCCTGGCCTTCAAACATTGCAAAAGCTTACCAATAACCATTTTATCAATTGTTTATTAACTCGTACAAAAAAAAGTGTAAAAACTACAAAAAAGCTAGCCATTTCGTTGGGCTATGTAGTTACTTCAGGAAGTAACGTAGCTAGTCCCGATCAGGTAAAGAAGTCCCCCATCTTTACTGCAGTCCCGAGTGTTTTTAACACTGCCTCGAAAAACTTTGTGCCAGTTTTTCCGTTAAAAAGAATTACGTAATAATTACTAGCCATCAACTTTTCTTCAGTGTCCTCCTTAGCCTAATGCGTAAGCAAAAGAGGCTGGAGCTGTCCATGTTGCTGAAATCAATTACTGCAACTGAACAAACAAAGTCTGATTATCCACTTTACATCCAGTTACATCCTTAAAGTAGCTTTAAGGATTAAAGTAGCTTTAAGGATGGGTGAAATTGTTACGGCGGTGTGATGTGGGGACAGAGAGGACCCAAATGCAGCGTTCAGATAGGCAGGTTTTATTGGGGGAAAAAGGGGTTGAGGACTGGAGTTTTTTTTTTTTTTTTTTTTTTTTTTTTTTATTTATTTAATAAGAAATATAATTTACAGACCAAAATCTACAGAAACTCTACATGCTTATACATTTATGCTCACATTCATACCCCAGAACATACATGAGAAAAAAAAAAAAAAAAATAGGTTTTAACACTTTTACAAAATATATTACGACAGAAGAATAAATATGAGAAAGATAGGGAAAAAAAAATACAAGATTTCATATAATTAATTATAATACACATAGAATATTATTCCATTTATTATTATATTCATCCAATTTATTTTTGCTTTCTGCTATTATCTTTTCCAAAAGAAGATGAGACCTTATGACATTCTTAAAGTGATCTAAACACAAGCTTGATGATGTTTTTGTTTTAAAAATAAACATTTTCCCTATTAATAAAATGGTATTTAACAAAAGAACACTATCTGTAAAATGACCAAGTACCATAGTTTGTGGTGTTATGGTAAGTTCTATCCTAGCCGTCTTTAACCAAACTT
>NC_060152.1:24050440-24067720 GCF_021292245.1 Micropterus dolomieu | reverse complement strand
CATCGACTTGTCTGAGCTTTTAAAAACAGTATCACAAATGAGAGTGTCCTCCGGCCCACTTGATATAATACCTACAAAGTTTTTACTGAAAGTAATTGATTCTGTTGGGCCCCATTTGATCTCTGTTTTTAACAGCTCCCTATCTACTGGTTGTGTCCCTGATTATTTTAAAACAGCTTGCGTGAACCCACTTTTAAAGAAACCTGGTTTAGATCCCTCCCTCCATCAAAATGTTAGACCAATTTCAAAACTGCCTTTTATTGCAAAGATTCTTGAAAGAATTGTGTCCAAACAGCTGCTCACTGTACTGGAAAATAACAAATTATTTGAAAAGTTTCAGTCTGGTTTCAGGAAGTACCACAGCACTGAGACTGTCCTGCTTAAAGTCACCAATGACCTTTTAATGTCTGCTGATGAAGACATGTGCTCAGTCCTGGTACTCCTGGACCTTAGCGCTGCTTTTGAGACCATTGATCACAACATCATGTTAGACAGACTGAGGCACTGGGTGGGGATCTCTGGTACTGCCCTAGAATGGTTTTCATCCTACCTGTCAAATAGGAAGTTTTGCGTGTCTGTAAACAACTATGTCTCTTCGTTCTGTCCAGTTAAATATGGTGTGCCTCAGGGGTCGGTCTTAGGACCCATTTTGTTTTCCTTGTATCTGCTTCCCCTTGGACATCCATCCATCCATCCATCCATCCATCCATCGTCAACCGCTTATCCTGTGTACAGGGTCGCGGGGGGGCTGGACCCTATCCCAGCTGACATTGGGTGAAAGGCGGGGTACACCCTGGACAGGTCGCCAGTCCCCTTGGACATTTTATCCATAAACATGGTATTTCTTTTCATATTTATGCTGATGAATGCTTTCACTTACCGACTGCCTTTGAAGTTAAAAAATGGATGTCAAATAATTTCCTCCAGCTGACCTCAGACAAAAAAGAAATCCTGATCATCGGGTCCCAGCAGATGGCAAAACAAATACCGACTTGTTATATTTCTGACCTTTTAGTCCCATACGCACCAGCACGTACCTTGAGATCCTCGGGCAGAGGTCTGTTGTCTGTTCCAGAGTCTCGACTGAAAACTAAAGGAGACAGAGCGTTTGCTGTCAGGGCCCCGAGGCTCTGGAACAGCCTGCCCGAGGAAATCAGGTCAGCTGAGTCAGTGAACTCTTTTAAGTCCATTCTTAAAACATACTTTTATAGGAGAACCTTTCCCGATCTTATTTGACTTTATTTTATCCCTTTTATTTTATTCTATTTTACTTATTGTTGTTGTCTTTTGGGTATTATTGTCTTTACACTTGTTAAAGCACTTTGAAACTTGTTTTTGAAAAGTGCTCTACAAATAAAGATTATTATTATTTAGGTGGATGCAAATCTCAGCAGGTAGCCTACAACAAATGTTGTGCCGAAATATGCATCCACCTCTTAAGCTCCTTTCATAGGCTCCTCTTCAGACTATCGGCTGTGCTCGTTGATCAGACACGGTTATCACCACATCTTTTAGCTGAATCTCAATTAATGCTACTTCTACTAACTTAAGTGTAATATTAACGACTGTAAACATTCAAAAAAATATACTTCGAATCATTTATCACCATTGATTAACCCCACAAAGGATATTGTAGCGTTTAAAAGCAGTATTTGGAGGTGCGTGCAATTCTCGGCAGGCAGAGCAAAACTCTGCATAACACCTGTTGTTTTATGGTGTTAGTGGACTGCATGTGTTAGCTGCGCTGTTGTTGCTGTAGTCTGAGAGAGGCTCGGGAGCGCGCACAGGGCTGAATCTGACCCGGTGTCTGATTTATTGATAATTAATTTCATTGAAAAACTTAAATATAGCCCCTTTAACTCACCTTAGCCTGACATTTACTTAACATACTTTACCACTGTTAACCCTCTGAGTCACTTCAGGTGGTAGAACTTAAATCTGTTTGTTTTACATATTGCAACTCTCTTGATATGCTCCATGATAAAATCCTGGAGGCTTAACAGTACTAGTCATGGAACAAGTGGTGCCACTAGTGTCAAGTGGTTAGTTCTAAAGTCTAACACACAATGCAGAAAGTGCAGTGCAGGAAAATTGTGCTATTGGCTAACGTCAAATCGGATACTAAAGAAAGAAGTTTGTTGCCATGTAGTGCACCGAAATGGCCACAACCAATCCAAGTAGAATGATGAAAGACATGCATGAAAAATAAACAATACATTCATTATCAATCATGAATGAATCATTAGTCATGAATGGTCAAGTTTCAAGTGTGAACTTGTGACTCATTTTGACTCTTGTACTTGATAAAAATCACTTTTCAAATATCTGAAAGTAGGAGGAGGTTTTCGTCAAGTAAAAATGGGATTATTGACTATGCATTACTTTGTTTATCTGCCCCAACCTTTCACCTCCAACCTGGATGACCAAAATCAAGTCTATGCTTAGTCTGTCTTCTTCTCCTCACTCAAATATACCAGAACCACAATGTGGATGGCATAAATGGTGAAGTAGAGGAATAATTAGCTTTTTGTCTGCACACCTGTGCACTAATTAAAAATTTTTTTTAAATGAGATGATAGCTCATATTTATCCCAGTTTTGTTTTTGCGTTTGACACCCTACCTATTCTCATCAGGAGAATTACTTGCAGATGCGTGATACTGTAGAAAATGGCAATGTTATACTGTGCAAAAAAAGAAGAGTAGCACACTAGACACACAGAGAAGAATATTAACTTTCTGACCATTCACCAGGCTTTCTCTGTATTACATTTCCTTATGCAATTCAAGAAATTACATTTTCTTCATTCTTATTAGACGTAGAAGAGCCAAGAATGAATTAATTGATAGGATATTTTGACCTTTTATTACTGCAGTTATTAAAACGAAATGTCAGTGTCTGGGGCTGCTGTATTGAGTTTGGACATGTCAGTGCAAAATAAGTCTATTCATCATCCTCGCCGTTTTTTTCTTTATTTCACGGAACAGCCAACCGGAAGGCCATTATTTACTTTGTTAGTAACAGGCCTTGTTTTACTTCTAACAGTCAACTAAATGTAAGTGGTTCACTAATTATTCCTCAGTAGATCAATCCAAACACTAAAGGGCTCTTCCCACCTCTGTTTTCGTTCTTTCTTTGTCCTTCAAAGGAGACACAAAGAGGTTAAGAGCAGTGTAGCAACAAGGAGAGGTGGGCAGAGACAAACAAAGAGGCAAAGCAACACAAGCTGTGAACCAATAAGACAGGAATAGGAAAAGTAACAGTGAATAAGAGCGACCTCATGCAACGAGGAACACAGAAAGTCAGAGAGCTAGTGTGACACAGAGGGAAAGACAGATGGAGGTAGAGAGACAGTGAGTCAGACAAATAGAGGTACATCTTTCTTCTATCTCTCACTCTCTCTCTCTCTCTCACTCTCTCTGGCACGCTGCTACAGTGACACACTAATCAGATGGTGGGAATATCTGACAGCTACCTTCAGGGCTAATGTAGTGTGTTCAGGTGGAAGGAAGGCCTGCATCTGTCCAGGCAATTATTGGCACACTGTTCCCAGGCACACAGTCATTCTGCTGTTACTGGTGCTGCTTTGATCCATAAAGGGGGCTGTTCAGACACCTGGCGTCTCTAGACCCATGGTGACATTTTTTGTTGACCTGGTGGAGTCCAATACAGGTGTGGCAGAACTGGTTTTTCTGTGTGATTCACACTGGTAGCACTTTGCAATTTCTACACAAAGTTGAATTTAGTATGACATTTTTTTCTAAATTAGCTTTGATCAGATTTATAAAAGTTCCTATTTCACTTGTGCCTGAAGGAAGTCATAATTACTGCATACTGTGCCTCAGAGAAGACTTCGCAAATGTTGTATTTGTTTTTGAACAGCTTTGATCAAATCCATCAAAGCTATTTCAAGCAAATAATTTAGTTCCGACTTTGTATGACCTCTGATGCATCAACTTCCATTGCCATCAAAGGTCAAAACCAATAATGTTACTGATTGGCTACAAATGGGACTGCATTATCTACTGCACAGTGGATGACCTGAATGTCTTTGGATTAAAATTTACAATCATTTTGTGACAGACACCACCCTGTCTTTGTAATTCCTTTTCACTCCAACAAAGATGTAACATACAGTAAGATGTGCAGATCTTTATGGTGTTTAACCGTGAATTTGTAATATTATTTATAATTATATAACACCCTTTAAAAAAGCTTTCCTGTCACATTCACACTCTATTCCAGTGAACCAGTAAGGGCTTTAGCAGTGAGCTGGAATAAACTGTAAATTAACAGAGTGTTTGTCTGATTGTTTGTTGATGGTTAAGAATGTGATTAAGTTAAATGACTATGATAATGTTTCATGTGCCTATCCTTTTTTTCCCCCTTCTTGTTGCATGTTCATATTGACTGTAAGGCTCTAAACTGCTGTGCTTTGACTGTCTCAAGTTAAAATGAAAGTTCCCTGGTGAATCTGGCCTACCCCCCAAGGTCAGATTAAGGCATAATCCTGTATTTAAAATGTCTTATTTGTAGAATTTCAAATGGAAGTGTGATTTAGTTTGCAGAATTGTCTGATATCTAAGTCACAAGCCTTTGTCTGTCTGAGGGGACAACAGGCCCCATGGTGTTTGTATATTTGTTTATTTAGATGATGGAGATCGTTGTCTGCTTTTTTTGAGAGATACTTGGGTCACAATGTGCTTGTTTGGTTTTAAACAAACCAATGTCAGGCTGTACTTTTTTACATGGAAGCAATCTTCATGTCCTTCCCAAATGCTTCTGACAAGATAAATTCAGATTAAGTGTTCCTTAGGCAATAGCACATTTTCATGCCTATTTTTTAAGATGTCACTTGTTCAGGCTTTGTTTTCAGGTTAAAATTATGCATGCATCATCCAGACAGATGCGACTTAAGACATGACCTGTCTGAATCAGAAGTAAGTCTGAGTACAGAATTCTGACCAACTCTGCCTTGACTGTCACCTCCTAATCCTTCTCACTGACAGCCTTAGAAAATATGTCTTTCTATCATGTTCACTAACCCTATGACATCCTCATTCCCTTGCCATTTTGTTCCGTGATGACAACAGTGCAATCTCAGAAAGGATTTAGTCTGTTGAGACTTGGAATGTGGGTCTGAGGTTCACTATGGCAGGGCTAAGCTTTCTCTGTTGCATTTTATCCACCTCACTTGTGGTCATGAGAAAATGTGTTTTCTTTATTTCAGATCGTGGTTGTAGGACACTAAAGAAAATATCTAGGCTTTAGCTCATCAGGCCTAATTCTTCACATTACCCTGTATATGTTGCTGTTGCTGTCATGACTGTTATTGTTACTGTTTTCTCTGCAGCCTTTGTCTATCTGTATCACATGTTGCCATAGCAGCTCATCTTTTTCCTATCCCCTGTGCACTCTGTTGGAATGGCACTGAGAGAGAGTTGTCGCAAACAAAAGATTGAGGGCTTTATTCCTTCTGTGCAACAGCAGGTAACATTGGGACCAGAGCGCAAGGCCTGGGTTACACGCTCTTTTCAACGTGACTTTTGTGAACAGAAGCACGGAACCAAAGTTAGATCAAATGCATGTGTCTACATGTGTTGTTTTAATGTGAACTGTGCGACTGGAGCTTTGTCTCCAGCACAAGTTTCAAATCATCCAGAGAGATACATAAATGGCACAGAGTGTGAGAGAATTCCTTAATATTTTCATTGTTCTCATCTGTAGATATTTTGTTGCTTTTGTCAGTTCCAATGCAGAGAGCAGTGTTTCTGAGCAGCAACAGTTTTGGCAATGACTTCTTTTCCTTTATGTTTCTGCAGTCTGCACTATGTGTACCCTCAGTTAGGTATCTAATAATATCTAGATTGTGGCCAGTTTGGATATTGCCAAACCAAATGTCATTGGGTAACATGAATAAGTAAAACCATAAAAGAAAAATGTGCTGTCTGTTTCAATGTGCTACCCCTCTCTCCTGTGCTAGCTCTTTTTCTTTGAGCATGCCAGCTAAGACTTTTCTTGCGATGCACAAGCTTGCCTCGACATTTTAATTTAATCATGACAGCTTGCAAATTCAGTATAGTGCTCTTGTGTGTGATTAAGCTTATAACAAGGTCACATTTTAGGTTTTGTTTCCTCATAAATGTATTCAAAATTGCATCATGTGGCAATTGACTTTTAGTAGTATCTTGGCACGGTGTGCTGTACCTGCCACAAAGTAATTATTTACTGCAAGGACCAGGACAGTTCACAGTGCTGTAGTTGGAAACTCTATTGAAGCCGTAAATACAGCACCCTCTTCTTTGCTGTCACTGGGGGGATTTCAGTTTTTTCACATTTGGCCCACTACAGACTTATTTTCAAGTAGGTGGCTCAGTCACATGGACAGCCCCAAAACTAGCAAAGTGAAATTAAAAAAAGAAAACAAGATGGCAATATAGAAGGAGACATTTTGTTTCATACACAAGTTCTGTTCATGCTCCACGGCCTGGCTTATGAGAGTGGAAGGTTGATAGAACATCAGCAACTGCCGCTGAGGAATGGTCAGCAACACATCTTATTTACAACGTCGTGAAAATAAATGGATTTGTTTGGATCTGCACCTAATTTGAAATGCAGTAATGAAGCGGTCTGTTACAATGCAACTGCCAGCCCTCAAACACCATCCAACAATAGGGAAGGTTTTCGCTTGGGTTTTGATTTTATTGTAACCAGTATATTATTGTGCGACAAATTGCTTCTCAATTGTCAGAGCAGTTCTGTTTGGACACAAAATGCTACGGCGCACAAACTCACCGGTGGTGTGAGGTTTGTTGTCTTTGAACAGTCATTCTTTTTAGTGATAGTTATTGCGGTGAACAGTTTTTGTGCATAATTGCATTTTAGTGCACACATCTCTCAAATGGAATTTATAAATGAATGGTCAGCCACGTCACCTGGTGGCCTATCTAATTTAAATACAAAAATTATGGATGTTTAACAAACCCAGGTAATGTTTTGGTTTCTGCCTCAAAGCATTTCAACAGTGTTGTGTGTCTGGAATCATTCCAATTTGGGTGAAAAAAGCTTAAGTGTTAGTGTAGTAGACTTCACTCAGAGGGAACAATGGCATCCATTGCTCACCAACCTTCGTGGTTTTTAGCATGTAAAAGCTTAAATAACAATAATATTTTTATAATTAGTTCAATACTTTTACAGGTTTTGTTTAACTGTCATCAGATTTCATTAAAATATTTCATTAGTCTTAAATTCAATGAGGCTCAAACTATAACTGCACAATGTAATGTTTCATATAAATGTGGATGATATAAATGAAATAATAGATTCAGTACTGAGGTCTCTTTCTCTTATCTGCAGGTTAACAGGATTTACCATCCCTCCGCCTTTTACCAGTTCTGGCTCCATTTTTTCACTGAGGCTTACCAGTGACTTTGCAGTAAGCGCTCACGGATTTAAGGTGGCTTATGAAGGTAAGAAAAGTATCGTTTTCTGCTCTTTGTCTTTTACTATGTTGACCAAAATTTATAGAGAATTTGTGTTAGAGAATACGATCAGGACAGCTCTTCATAAACTGTGTTTTCAGAAAAATCCATCAACCAGGAGAAGTATATACACCATTTATTCTTAAGACAGTGTGTGATCACACTTACTCCACCAGTTTTCCTATTGGACTTCCACTGTTGAGTTATGGAAACATTAGGTGCCTCAATTAAGCATTAATCTCATATTTTCCAAATCAACATCCTCCCCCCAAAGTCCTGAACCTTTTTTGCGACTCCAGAGGTACATCTGAAATTGCATGGCAGATGGTGATGGGAATTAGTTGAACTAATGGATGTACCGAGTTATCTGTGTTGAAGCAGACCTGAGCTCAGCGGGGAGCTGTCTAAATATGAACTATCATTCTGTGACCACCTCTCTCACCTCTGCACTTTCCCCCTACTATTCCTTCATGTAAACTCCATCGCTCATCCTCCTATAGTTCTTTCTTTCTCCGTTTCTTCTTTATGATATTTTGTCTGAAGCTTTCCTTTTCCTCATTTCATCATCTTGTCTCCTTTCCTACATGGGTGTGCGATATTGACAAAAAATTACATATGGATATTTTACTGGGATTTCATTGAACAATAATTAGGCAATATTTGGCATTCTTCAGAAATGTTTGTGAAAGACTAATATTGTACTAGCTCGTACTTGTTAATAGGATATTTATTGTAACTGTATTAATAATGACATTTATGGAAACAGGTCTTATTTAATTACTTAAAAGTGAAGCATTCAAATAAAAACAATATATAAAAACACTGAAACCATCAGTGCAAGTATTACTGACATCAAACAAGCAAGTATAGGTAAACCATTGCATTTGTAGCTGTGAGTTCTGTCTTACCTGTTGTCGTAATGGCTTTGAGTCTATCATCATCACTGTAGCAGTGTTTGAACCGGAGTTCAGACCTGCCGTGGAAAGCTGACTCCCAAAGCTTTTTATATTCTTGATATTCTTTGTGGTGGTTAGTTTGCGGTCTTCAATGGCAAACAATTTTCGGCATGCTTAACTCTACCACACGTGTACTCCATGCATGACGAATGACGGAGTGAATGTGTGGACATGGTGTTTTTTGATTTGTTTTTTGTGAGTGACATAGCCTACTCGACAATGTCTGTTCACAAATTGTTAAAACAACGGTTAAGATGTTATTGTTGATGATACACAACACACACCCCTATTTCCTACCTGTCTCTTCTGTTACCTTCTCCTGCACAAACAGGCTGACTCCATTCTCTAGCCGCATTCCTTCTTCCTTCCGCGATGTCCTTTTCCATCCCCCTTTACCCCCTTCTCTTCTCCCCACCTGCCCCAGACCTGGCCAGTCCAGGACCTCTCCCCTCTCCATCTGCCCATTTCTGCTCTGCATCTCCTGCTCTGTTTTTCTCCCTCTCCTGCCTCCTTTTATGTCTCCGTCTGTTTCCAGGTTAATTAGATCTCGTTCTTCTGCCTCCACCTTTTGCCTGTGTAATCTTCAACCGAATTTATTGCTGATTTGGATGCTAATCATGTTTTGTTACACATAAAGCATAAATATTTCCCACCACTCAGTACTGAATAGTTTTCCAATAATGACAATAGGGTATTATATATCAGCGCACTTTGTTTTGTGGCCACCTGGTTGTTTTTTGTAGTATGGTGATACTTGCTATGCTATCAATTTTAAAACGTATATAACGTATAACCTACACATTGTTATATTATTGTATGCAATAATCAGATATAATGTGACTGTCCCACCCTATTGTGGATGTAAAATGATGGTGTTACAGTAGATCATAATGGTGCAATTCAATTAGAAATGTAAATAAGAAAGTTACTTAATCATCACCGTCCCATCATCATAACCATCTAAATTTCCATTATTTTCATGAAAAGAATGGAAATTTATGATGATAGTCAAAGCCATATGACTGACTCATATAAAACACATGTATTCAATGCATAATGTATTCATCTGCAAACCATAGTCACTCACTGTCGGCGCTGTGTACCTTTTCTTCCTTGTTATGCTAATATGTTTAGCTACATCTTACAAATGAATATGTATGTGCTGCTCATTCTTATGACTGAAAATGGGTGATGCTTGCTCAGAGATGATTGAATCATGACTGCAATTAAGTGGATTTGAATCTGCGTGCATATAAAGGACACAGCGAAGGACACGGCCATATCAGTCTAATTTCTCATGTCTTCCTGTCAGTCCGTTGTCAAGTATGTTGGAATGAAAACTGGCTCCAACTTTCTGTGAATTGTATTACTGATTAGTGCTTACTTTCATCACCACCCTGTTAGTGCAGTGCTGCAACCTCAACATTTAGGCATTACCTAAAAGGGTCAAGCTGCATTTATTAAGCAGTAGAGATATGGGGGCTTTTCTACAAGACAGCCAAACAATGGCCACTAGTGCTTGTATTTTCCAAGGGATAAAGATAGGCTGCAGTCATACAGCGTGCATGTACTGAGCTGGGAGTAATGCTGTCTCCTTGCCCTTTGTTGAAGGTTGTGTACTTACAACGAAAACATCGCTGCGCCTATCTAAATCCTGCCTCGATGCCATTTCAACCTGCCCCCCCCCCCCCCCCCCCCCCCCTTTTTTTTTTTTTTTTTTTTGAAAAATCATTTGAAAGATAGCTGATCCATCAAATAATTTCATCTTTCCTCCCCAAATCAATTCATTTGTCCCTCTGTGGCACGCACCTTGTCCACTGAGTTGGAAAAGTGTGCATGCATGTATGAGCATGTGTTGTTTACCAGCTACTTTGCCCTGTGTGTTCAGTCAATACTCTTTTCCCCGTCTGCATGAAAATCCAGCTCAGCAGCCACTCAAGCAGCCAGCTAGCAAGCTAGACAGGCAGTCTACAGACAGTTCCTGTGGGGAAAGTGTGCTGTTTGTGTGCTTACAAACACTGCCACTCCGTCAAACCTCCATCTTCTTCAAAGCGCTACAGAGTCATTAGATATACAGGCGAAATAAATAGCTCAGCCCCAGAGAAATCTCGCACCCAACCACCTCATTTACTAGTTCACATAACTCACTCATTACTTCTGTGATGAGGGATAATGCAAGCCATTCTCACTCCCACTGTCTTTGAATGCAACTGTAGGTAAAAATTGGAGAGCTGTGTTTGTTATGATGACAAAACGTCATTATTGTGGTCTTTTCACTTTTATTGTGCAATACTGGAGTTGGCAAATAGGGTTTTAATGGTATCAATATTTATATTAAATAGGATAATAATTATTATGACTTATTTAATAATTAATAATACAGTATGACTTAAATTCTCCTCAGGGCATCGTTCTTAAAGAAGAGGAAACTGATTTATTATTAACTGTAAAATTAGATTTCTGATGAAATTAATGAGGAATGTTTCCCACAGACAGACAGACTGGTCTTGACAGGGTATATTTTCTATTTCTACTAGGTTATTTCTTATTTCACTATTTTAATTGTTGTTCAATCTCCACCTTATTTTAATGTTTACTCACTAATTGAATCTGCTCACCTTGCTATTCCCTTCAGTTCTCTACACACCTACACCTCTGCTGCAAACACACCTGCTTGCTTCCTCTTCCTTGTCTCTCTCGGCTCTGCTGACTTTCTCTATCAGCAATAGGTTTTAGAAGCTCAAACTCATCTTCTGGATTTTTCCACCTGCGTTGCGGTTTTTAGCAGCAGGTGCACCACTTGTGGAGGAGGCTTGTTAATGACGCAGCTTATCAAAATGAGACCGTGATAGCTAACGAATGACATTTCCACTGGTGTAGTCACTGTTGCTTTGTAAAATATTCTTTGTAATATATTTAAGATAAACAAAAGCAAAACACAAGATGATCTCACAAAAATTGCACTAAAAGACGAAGAGGTGTGTGAGTGTGCAGAACAAAAACAGCATGTGAAGTGGGAGCTGTAATGTTCCTCTCCGCCGTGTGTGGTTGTGTTTAAGGCCAAATCTACGTATGTGATCTATGTAACAGTGTTACATTAGAAAGAGTTAGTTCGCTTGCATGAAAAGTCTGTCTTTGTGGAACATAATGTTAACTAACAGTGACTTAGAGTTGTGACTGAAGATGTTACACAATAATCTCAAATCGGAAACAATCACAACAATAAATCTCAGTGAAAAACACATCAGTAACGTAAGATGTACATTCAGTCCTATGCTTACTCAGTCACGCAGCCTGCTAATGTTGCCTGTATCTTTTTATTATGGACATGTAGCCAACCAAACCACTTGCTCTGTTACGTCATGGTGGCTCCACTTTAATCTTGAGAAGCTGCAGAGCTGCAGTCTCTATTCATTCAACTTGCACTGTAAATTTCTAGTTAAACTGTGGCTTTCTGAATTCTCTCTCTCTCTGTGTGTGTGTGTGTGTGTGTGTGTGTGTGTTAGAAAAATTAAAATAAATAAATAAAACTGTGTGTGTACGGTGGCCCATAGGTCTCAGGCCAAATACGAAAGCCACAACACGATTACAAAAGCCACAACGGAAGTTGACAATGAAAGAGACGTTTAGTAACAGTTCTAACAGTAACTGTTCTCTGAGGAACAAAACTATACATTAGTACAGCGGCAGTGTGGCTGTCCTGCATTCAGGAGGTCTGCGTTTGAATCATGGAAAGAGCATATTTCTTAATATGACTTTTTTCCACATTATAGTGTCTGCCAAATTAGTAAATGTAGGCCTACATGGATGTATGTTGTGTAGTTGTGTTTCACAGAGAGTAATCCACTGTTACTAAACGTCTCTTTCGTTGTCAACTTCCGTTATGGTTCACTCCCATTGTGGCTTTTTGTATTCGTGTTGTGGTTTTTGTAATCGTGTTGTGGTTTTTGTAATCGTGTTGTGGCTTTTGTATTTGGCCTGAGACCTACGGGCTTGTGTGTGTGTGTGTGTGTGTGTGTGTGTGTGTGTGTGTGTGTGTGTTTTTAAAAAAAATAAATTCAAGAAGTGTGTCTCTCTCTCGCTCTCTCTCTCTCCCCCCTGTTGCATAACACAACTTTTACACAGTTTCAGCTATTATATTCCTGGTGAGGGATTAAGCAAAGAACTGAGTTAGAACCAACCGTTGTCTTTGAAGAATTTATTAACAAAAGTGAAAAAACAGAGAAGTACTAAAACACACATACAGCTGGTCCAGAGACCTGCCGCCTAGGGTGGCTTCGTGCGCCTGGCCCCGAGCAAAGGGATGCATCATCATTTACACAGTCTAGGTTTCTATGTTTTGGGGAACAGAGATCCTCTCTCGGCCTTGAATGAACATTCCAGGAGAGGAGAGGAGCAACAAGAGGGGAAAACACCAAAACAATCTCACAGCTCTGACCTAAACCCTAGTAAATGTGGACAGACTAACATAAGGAGTATAGGAGAGGAAAGGTTAAGGATAAAAACACAATACATACATATCTATAAGCCATAACAAGAATAGTAGTAATAATAATAATATTAAAAGATCATACATAAAAGATTAAATGTAAGAGGACACAATTTTCTGCCATAACACAGACATTCTCACATTATCCTGAAGAATTGTCTGATATACTTGGGAATTCATCTTCCCCTCAATGACTGCAAGCTGGCCAGGCTCTGATGCAGCAAAGTAGGTCCAAATCATGCTTCCTCCACCATACTTTATGGTTGGGATGATGTTTTCATGATGATATGCCATGCCCTTTCTACTCCAGATGCTGGTTCGTCCAAATAGTTCATCAGTCCACAAAACAATTTGCCAATACAGCGGTGGAGTGTCAATGTGCTCTTTTGCAAACGTCAGCAAAATTTCCAGTGATCATTAATCAGTGCGCTAATGTTTTCACTCGCACACTGCATGAGCACAGTAACACTAAATGCTTGGCTAGCTTCCTCTCCTCGTTCCTCAAAGATCTACGTGACAGGTGCTGTTATAAGGTGCGTACTCCTGTAAGGAATCGGGAGGTGGGTGGTGACTGTAAATGCAAATGGAGGAAAATATTCTGCCAGTAAATGTATGTGTCGGTTACATTGTGTCAGCTTCTCAAGACCAAGAAAAGTCCGTCTGTTGTGTCCCAAACAGCTGGAAAAGTGAAGCTGGTTTGCGCTAGCAAATACCCCGCCCTCCCCCTATCTATAATTATTCATATAGGTCATATTACAGGGTTTCCCTGCCGTTACAAGGCTTAAGGCTCGGACAACTGCGGACCCCAGGAACATGGACTACGTTTTTTACACCACTTTCTGGAGTCAGCTTGGCGGACTTGTTCCACACATGCGCAGTAGATCACTTGGTGCCCTGGTGGCGTAGTTGGTCATAAAAAACAGGAGGCAGACAGACATCTGCACAGACCCTAGGCATACCCCCTCTGACAATTTTTTTATATATATCTGCATACTCGCGGACATGGCAAGTATAATCCTTGCTTTAGGAGGTGAAGCCCAAAACAGCTTGGATGCCGAGCCATGAATGTAAAATAACTGTGGAGTGAGCACTAAAACTAAATAACTTTTCCAAAATTTAATTGTTATAGTCTCTCTCTCTCTTATAGTGGTCCAATCTGCTCTAGCTTTTCCAACTATTTGTTCAGATATGGTAAAAAAAAAAAGATAATAATAGTCTCAAATGATGTGAAATTGCATATATGTCATTAGAAACAGTCAAATTTTCTTGGGGGAGGACCTACAAACCCGCCCACCTCCACCAACATTAACACCATATTTGTCTATATCTAAAATTATGGGAAAACACTGAAATTGCAAGCTATTCTAATGTGCATCACATGCTCATGGACACAAATTGTATTGGGGTTTTATATTCAGACATACAGCAAGGTGCACTAAGTGAACAAATTTTTTTCGCTTCACCTCCGCTACTACAACTCCATCCTAGGGGAAACACTGGTGTGCATTCATTTTCCCACCTTGAAGTAAAGTTTGTACAGGTCTTCATGAGATGATAGTTTTGCACCTGCACCAGCCCCTGTTGTTTAGCAGCAGCTGTTTTCCCACAGTTCAGTTATATCAACAGTTTATTTAGGGTCCTCCAGACAACAACACTTGTTAGCTCGGGGCTAACACTTTATCTAAAACACTTGATTTCTTTAGGGGGTTCTTTAAACCCTCATAAAAGTAAAAATCCTGATTCAGTGTTAAGTGCAGTTATTATTCTAAGTATTTTTTCAGTTGCACAATCAGATATGCAGCCACTGTGACTGCAACAGAGGCATAGAATTTTATTTTGCCTTCAATGAGAAGCGTTCCATCCAAAGTAGCTGCTTCAAATATTTGCAACACATCCTTTGAATTATTTCAGGGGCCATGTCTGTCTGAAACATTAGTTATGACTTTTCATACACCAAAGGCCAATGAGTCAGTGCTGGTATAATTACAGCTAGGATGCATCTCTTATTTTTTAATTAGTGACCTGGGGTGAGTTTCTCCAAACACTTACTTGCTTGAGCGGGTCTTTTGTTTCCCTGTGTAGTTCTCTCAAGAACAGCTGCCAGAAAGTAATGATTATAGCAATAAATGTCTGATAGTTACCGTAGGTCAGTTTGAATGTAATGTGACCAGTGAATCTAATAAAAATAAATTGGATACATTACATCATGCACATGAGCATACACTAAAAAGCTGTACAACCTGCTGCACAATTAGTATTGTAGTAGGTGCGTAAATGCATCATACTCTTGAATAGAAAATCCATGGCATATTATTAAAGATAGTTAAATTTCTTGGAAAATGTAGTGTCATCCTGTAAAATAATTTATGTTATCACATTTCCACAGTGCAATCTGTCCGATGTCCCAGCAACATCTGGCAGCTGAAATTAGAGCTCTGTTCAGGGTTCAAAGGGTACAGGCTGCTTTTGGTTATGATTTGTAACACTACTTGTAACAGTCTACAAACTTTTTGAGTTTTTGATTTTAGTTATAGTCACAGCAGGTTAATCAAGACACTTGTGAGCAACAGCACGTCTCGAGTAAAAACAAATGCAAAGAATAAATTGGCAGATTTAATATGAAGAGACAGTTTCAAGAATGTATTTTCTTATGGCCCGGCTCTGAGACCATAGCATAAGGGAAACACACGTTAGAGATTAATCAAAAGAAAGGAATATTATTCAAAGAATCATTTTCATTAACAAATTAGTAATTCATCTAATTTAAGAAATAAGATTTTAACAATTTAAGCTGCAAGAGAAAAAACATGCCAGGTTAACTAAGACAATACGAAATAAACTATACAGAAAATCACAGTAACATGATGTGGTGCCAGAGGAGACAAAGCCTTAATGGCCTCCCGCCAGGAACCAGGACACTGAAAGAGAACAACCACAACACAGCTAACACAATACCTGGCAGAGGCATTGGGGCCATCACCATTTTGACATAATAGCAAATATTCACTGAAGAAGAGATTGTACAGGTAACGGTTAACATCAAAGTCAAGTAGTAGGTACACACAATGTTACATTCCCTTCTGCATTTTTAACAGTTACACACTGAAGAGTCTTGCCAGACGTCCATGTGTTGTGGCATGAAAAGGCAGTAACCTTGATAATTTGCAGGGTCTCTATTTAACATATTCTTTTTCTATGTGGTTCCCTGTGATTAACAGTAGCAAACATGGTTGTGAGCTTAACAGACTATGTCGAAGATATTTTCCCCTGTTCTGGATAGTATTTTCATTCTTTTTTTAAAATAAAACATTGACATTGAAAATGATAAATGCCTTTTCTTTGCACTGGCAGCATAAACAATCAAGCAACTACATGTATGTCTTATGTCTCCAATAATGACATCCAAATGTGGTATAACACTTGTTTATTGATATTAAATGCTACTAAAACTACAACCTATATCACAAATAGATCATTTTTAAACATCATTAAAAATAAGTATATACAGAAATCGACAAGGTGTGTCCAGCACTGGGTTGCACCAACTATGTGTAAGTTCAAACTTAGCCTAGTTTGAACGTAATTTCTAACTTAAGTCGGAGTTTACGTGCTACTAACGTTTTAACGGTTGCACCAGCTCAAATACGTCCAATGTAGACATAAGTTGTAACTTAAATCTTACACCTAGTCCTTAATAGGTGTAAAGTCCTGGTCAAGTCCTGTCATGGCGCATCATTTTGAAAGGGGGGGGGGGACTGGGATCAGGAGGAGCAAATTATACAGGGCTCTTCTGCGTAACCGAGCGCACACAGCCTGGATGACAGCTCATTTCGGGTTAATGAAGCAAAATACAGATCACAGACTGGTTAAGTTATGAATTGAAAATGTAGCAAAATTAAGAGTAGATTACTATTACTAGTTCAAAGAAAATTTTGGATTAAAGAGTAAAAATATAAATAATAAAGGAACGTGAAAAGGCAATGACTTATTTTTATTTATTTATTTTGCAAATTTGCGTTACTTGTACAAGTTACTCCCCACCCTGCTGCAGGCGCCCTCACTGCTGTCTTCAGGTAGGTTGTAATAACAGCAGCACAGAAGAAAAGTCTGTAATATTGAGGCACTTAGCTGAACCTGCCTCCAGCAAACTCGTATTTTTTCTCCCGCAACTTTTCAGCATCTCCTTTGCATTGTGTCGGATGTTTTCTATAGGCCTAACTTACACAATTTTTGTCCGCGTTTCAAC
This sequence comes from Micropterus dolomieu, assembly GCF_021292245.1. Lineage (NCBI taxonomy): Eukaryota > Metazoa > Chordata > Actinopteri > Centrarchiformes > Centrarchidae > Micropterus > Micropterus dolomieu. The sequence goes on along the minus strand of NC_060152.1, from coordinate 24,050,549 downwards.
CATTTAATTATGTCTGATGTGGAGTGATTGATTGACTAGCCACTCATAGTAAACCTTCTCGCCTAGCAAACTCCGAAATCGCTGGAGAAAAGGGGGGGGGGGGGGGGGG
>NC_060152.1:24047350-24050420 GCF_021292245.1 Micropterus dolomieu | reverse complement strand
GTCAAAACATAGATTTTGAAATATGAGGGGAATAATGGCTCCTACACGTATATGACTTATAATGTTACAAATTCATCTGCCCGTTATACTTTACTGTTCGTTACGGGCACCGTTAATTTACGTCTATGTTGTAGTTAACGGTTTTACCACTCGATGTCACTGTGAGACTAGCTGTAGATTAAGGTTTCATAGTTATCACCTAATCATAATTATTTGTCCTTGTAGGCCTATACGTACCTTTTTGTTGGTGTTTTGTTGCTATTTTTAGCCGTTAGCCTCTTCAGTATTGCAAAACGTTGAAAGAGAGACAAACAGATGACAAAACCATAATAAACTCTGTTAAGAATAGTGCTGTTCAGTGATTGGCCATGGGATGTGTAAACGTCATTTTCTGCGACACTGTTTTGATGAGTATGGACTTTATGCCAGAGTAGCTAAGAGGCACCTTACGTCTCGGTGGTGCAACCAAACATCAACACAGCTTATTGTTTAGTGTGGACTTTGCACCCTAACTTAAGGTAGAACTTACATATCGCTGGTGCAACAGGCTGCAGAGGTGTCCTGACTGATTATGAAGACAGTTCAGACTTTGCATGTAGCATCATATCGCTGCTGTGCAGATGATTAAATATGTCACAATCACCTCTCTGACATGATTACCACATTTCAAAAACAACCATATTACTTTTTGATTTATATTTTGCTGTATCTAGCAACACAGTTGGGGCAGGGACACCTGACCCCATGCTGACGGGGATCATCAGGTCTCCTGGTTCTGCTTCTAGGCATCTCCTCAGTAGTAGACAACCGTCGGAGGAGGAGGATGGCACTCTGGAGGTCTGCGATATAACTGTAGTCCTTCTCCACCTTCAATGAGTACAAGCTCCACTTCCTGGACTTTTTGTTGTACACCTTGCTGTACCTGATAATACAGAAAGGAGAATCAGCTTAGTGAAAAGTTTCTAACACCTGACATTGTTCTCTTATAGAGTAATTAGTAAACTATTTCCACATAAAATGTAATCAATAACAATAAATCAGCACCATCTATCTGTATTCCTCATACTGTTTAATATTTTTTGACTCATCACTTATAAATGTATTGAGTAAAATGCACAAGAGTACTCATAATGCAACATACTGAACTGTGTCATCAGCTTGTCTCCTGGCTGGACGGTGGACATGGTGGTTGTAATCCAGGCCAGCCAGCATGGTCCGATCAGTGTACTGGTGAGAAGCACAGGATGTTGGAAGACTGCAGGTGACCTGAGGGCGCAGTAGAAATAAAACATACAGGATTTTATACTTCTGGTAAAATAAGTAATGGCATAACCGCACCAATTACAGTAAAAGGTTTTCACACAGTAGGTTTAGCTATGAACAATGTCAAACTATATTATAGGTAGCTTATATACCAGAAACACAGATACTTGGGGACCTTCAGCCATCATTGTTTATGTATACTAACGTTGAAATATCTCTCATAACTACAAACACACAGCTACATCACCACATTTGTAAAAGTAACATACAGTCAAACAACACTTGCAAGCACAAGATAATTACGCTAACAGATCTGATACAAGGTAAAGATAATGTAAAGTTAGGTGTAAACGTAGTATAACAATAAACCTATATGGTGAATAACTAAACCGGCGCAGTCTACACTTATATTGTCTTACCTAATGTTAGCGTCGAAAAACACAGCTCGCGCTGCTATTTTCCAGCTCACCTACAGCTAGATATAATTCATCGTCTCTACTCTGGCTCCTACACCAGCCTGCACTCGTAGCAACAGTTAGCTGTATGCTAAGTAGGTTGCTACGTTTGCTAGCGATGAAAGTAACAAAATTACTATCAAAATGATAAAAGCCAGATTACCTTTCCAGCAGAAATAAAGCCACCACGGTGTAACTTTTCAGCCCCTCGGTGTTCCTCAGTTGTCACTATCGTTGAAAAGCCACGCAGGTATTACCTCCACCGGTCTGACCGCTTTGCTCCTCAGGTCTGAGAGCTGACCGGTTGCGCGCATGGCAGCTCCTGTAGCAGCAGGGCTGGTAGCCATGGCAGCGAGGGAGAGTGACAGCCAATCATTGCATTCGGTCCGAATGGAACGAGTGGCTGTGTTTACTGCAGCGCTGAGAGGAATATAGACAGACGATTTTTATACTCTCTTTTTCAGAGCACCTACCTTTTTAATATGCATTGGTGTATATAGACAGTTTAAACAAATATGACAAAAAGTGTTTCAGAAACAACTTGCCTACCCTGCCTTTGATGTACACTATGTTACAGGCCAACATTAGAATTAGTTTTCATTGATTAATTTTACAGCCCAAAATAAATTGATTCACCAAATACATAAAAACTGAAAGTGGTACATTGGCAACATTCGACCCACATACCTTGGTAAGCACAATACCTGACATGTACAGTATAGTATGTGAAGCATACACATGCACCTACATTATTTTCATACCTACATCATTGGCCCCGTTCTCCACCAAAAGGCTGGTTCAGCAGCCAAGTTTTATGATTGGTCAGGTATGAGATTTTGACGGTTTGATAACTTTAAACAAAAATATATTATTTTCAACGTATGGGTGTATTGTGATTTTTTTTTTTTTTAATAATGTCTGGGTAAAAAATATAAACTTTTTCCCACTGAACACAACCTTTTTTATTTTTAAGCAACAACAAATACTACTGCTCCTAAGAATAATATCAAATAACACCAGCTGGCATTTTAACGTCGAGTCACTGTTGAAACAACGTCAGGTGCCAGTGTTGGATAACCGTTGGATTTTGTTTAGATTTTGCAAATCTAATCAACGTTGAAATTGCAACGTCATTCCAACGTCACGTTTCTCAACATAGGTGAATTCGCCAACATTGAATCAACATTGATTTTAGTTTAGATTTTGCAAATCCAATCAACGTTGAAATTTCAACGTCACTATAAAGTCCTGCTTTTCAACAGTTTATTTTGTTAAACTGTTTTCACTAAAGTATTGATGTGTTCAACAGTAACACCAAACACCTTGAAATGGATACATAAACACTAAGGTTG
>NC_060152.1:24046640-24047330 GCF_021292245.1 Micropterus dolomieu | reverse complement strand
CAGCCAGCATGGTCCGATCAGTGTACTGGTGAGAAGCACAGGATGTTGGAAGACTGCAGGTGACCTGAGGGCGCAGTAGAAATAAAACATACAGGATTTTATACTTCTGGTAAAATAAGTAATGGCATAACCGCACCAATTACAGTAAAAGGTTTTCACACAGTAGGTTTAGCTATGAACAATGTCAAACTATATTATAGGTAGCTTATATACCAGAAACACAGATAGTTAGGGACCTTTAGCCATCATTGTTTATGTACACTCACCTAAAGGATTATTAGGAACACCTGAAACACAGGAAAGAAAGGTGATTTAAGCAATTTTGAGCGTGGCATGGTTGTTGGTGCCAGACGGGCCGGTCTGAGTATTTCACAATCTGCTCAGTTACTGGGATTTTCACACACAACCATTTCTAGGGTTTACAAAGAATGGTGTGGAAAGGGAAAAACATCCAGTATGCGGCAGTCCTGTTTGGCGAAAATGCCTTGTTGATGCTAGAGGTCAGAGGAGAATGGGCCGACTGATTCAAGCTGATAGAAGAGCAACTTTGACTGAAATAACCACTCGTTACAACCGAGGTATGCAGCAAAGCATTTGTGAAGCCACAACACGCACAACCTTGAGGCGGATGGGCTACAACAGCAGAAGACTCCACCGGGTACCACTCATCTCCACTACAAATAGGAAAGG
>NC_060152.1:24045883-24046620 GCF_021292245.1 Micropterus dolomieu | reverse complement strand
AACGTCAGGTGCCAGTGTTGGATAACCGTTGGATTTTGTTTAGATTTTGCAAATCTAATCAACGTTGAAATTGCAACGTCATTCCAACGTCACGTTTCTCAACATAGGTGAATTCGCCAACATTGAATCAACATTGATTTTAGTTTAGATTTTGCAAATCCAATCAACGTTGAAATTTCAACGTCACTATAAAGTCCTGCTTTTCAACAGTTTATTTTGTTAAACTGTTTTCACTAAAGTATTGATGTGTTCAACAGTAACACCAAACACCTTGAAATGGATACATAAACACTAAGGTTGCGGACATGCCAGCTAGAAAGAAGCAGATTGGTCAAAGCATTAATAAAGACATTTCACTGGCGTAAGAAAAGTGCTTTATTACATGGCTGCAAGTGTACCAACATTTCACAGAACAATTTTACACACGCCTTATTTTTTACAGCCCATTTTGCCAAATCACTTCTTAGATCACTTGATTCCTCCTCGGACAAAGTTCCAATTTCTGAATCACTTTCACCATCACTGTCCGGCGGGTGGTGATCATCTCGATACTCGTCTTCTCCTGTATCAGACTGCTCCTGTGTCTGTATGTCTTTTGGGCTATCAGCAAAAGAGGGGCCTGGATTCTCATCTGAGGGACCTGGATTCTCATCTGAGTCACTAGACTCCACCAATGCGCGTAATTGTGCATTTTGTCGTCTCCATTTTTTGTGATACATCTAGGAGTGAAAATAAAA
>NC_060152.1:24037451-24045863 GCF_021292245.1 Micropterus dolomieu | reverse complement strand
TTTATAAACAAAATCATTAAATTTGAAAATAAGTTATAAAAACATTCAATCCAATGAGGTAGGCTGTGCTCATTTTTTATATAATATCTTCCACATCAACCTGTATTACAATTTTACAAAAATGTAAATGATTTTTTTAAGGGTTACAGTTACTTTCAGATTCAAATAGATGGTTGGGTTAGGTATGGGGACAACTCACCGTTGAAAGAGACTTTCAGTTCGTGTTCTTCCAAATCTCTGGAAAAGAGAAGTAAGAAGAATGTGAAATCTCAACCTTATTTTTCAAGTTTGTGGATGGAAAGTGTGTCAATGTGCCAACAGAGACATCACTAATACCCTAGCACATAAAGGCGGTTTGCGGTTAAACTGCCGTACACGTACGTGTACACACACACACACACACACACAACGGCGGTTCGCGGTTAAACTAGTCTGCCTATACACCCAATATTAATTAACACAATACGTATTAATATATGGACAAGATTCAGGCACACTCAAAATTTATTTTGTTTCTATTTCTAGTTATAAAATGTGGCTTTAAAAACTTTGCTTACCGTTTGAGCTGTTACCTCCAAATTCACGACGACGATGACGCAGACCCACTTCGCGCATGCGCAAGTGTCTGGACCGTCTGAGCCAATAGAATCCAGTTCTAGTCACCGCCTTGTGTGATGGACAACCACTGTCCTCCAATCAAGCTTCGATGTTCCAAAAGCTCTCGCGCTCACCTCACACACCTACTCCAACAGTAACGGACGTATTTTTAAACTTAAAATAGGCGCGCATATTGTCATTGGCTAGTTTCCTGGAAGACAGAAAGATTAACCAATCATGAAGTACACCGGTGAAACAACCAATAACAGTATTTTCAGCGTGGTTACGTAGCGAAATGTGTATATTTAGTTTATTTGCAGTCTGTATTTATTTATTTAATTGGTCAAATGGTGTTTTCATGACAGCGTTTGAATAAAAAATGCATGGTAAACTGTTAGGCAAGCACACAGTAAATCCACACAAAATCACGTAAAGCAAAAAGTTTCAGCTTGAGGTTGAAATTATTATTGGAGAGTTGTCTATAATGATAATAATTATATTTTAACATATCCATTGAAAGGCGGTATTATCAGAATATCATTAAATGCTAATAATGATCATAATAATACTTTATAAGGCAGATATTTATGTTGTATGTTGTTGAAAACATTACGTTATTTCAATGTGAAGATCTTGTAAAAATGTCAACGTTGATTTAGAAGTGTTTTTGTTAACATTTTTCAACCATTTAGCATTAAACATTATATCAACGTTGTTTCACTGTTGAAACAACAACTGACATTATTTCAACCATATTTCAACGTTGAAGGTCGGTCATATGCCGGCTGGGTAATAACCACGAGAGACTTGAGACTTGACTTGGACTCTTGCTCAGAGACTTGAGACTTGACTTGGACTCTTGCTCAGAGACTTGAGACTTGACTTGGACTCTAGCTCAGAGACTTGAGACTTGACTTGGACTCTAGCTCAAAGACTTGAGACTTGACTTGGACTCTAGCTCCAAGACTTGTGAGCATCTCTGACACACCTCACTTTAGACAACTGATTCATGTCATCTTGCTAGATGGATCCAGTGACAGATCGTTTTAAGATTCGGGTACTGTTGCGTAGCTGCGTATAGCTGTAAATTACACGTATCTGCCAATGGGCAGAGTATGCAGAATCAGGTTGATATTTGGGCTGTTAGGCCAGCATTACTGATGCAGTTAAACATTTTGTTATAAAATTATTGTAGCTGTGCTACAATAATTGCCATAGGCATTGTGCCCTGGGAGAAAGGAGGAAGAAATTCTAGCCATTGTTCTTCAGTTGTAGGTTTGCTGATATTTATACTGTTCTTTCCTTTTTTCTTAGTTATATGTACTATCCGCATGTACTGTGTAAATAAATTACTTAATAAATGAATATACTTTTTATTATTCAAAACCAACAGAGATAACTGAGGCTTTTTTGATGGTCCACATGTCCATAAGTAATTTGTATTGGTACTCTATTAAACACAGGCAACACAAATAAGAAGTATGCAAGACTAGCTGTAGAAATGTACATGTAGTTGCCACATGCCTGTAACTTTAACACCACAACAATATGATACAAGGAAATTTCACATTTAATTATCACTTTGGCCTGGCAATTTTTGTTTTTTGTCCAGGGGTTAAGGTTAATAACTTTGTCTGTCTATAGGTTTCAGGATCACAAAGTTATAGAGAACTGCAAACTTTACTGATCAAAAATAGCATTGGTTCAGTTGTTATGAAAGTTTAAAACTATTAATAGATGAGCATCGTCCTGCATTCCTGTACCGCTCAGCTGGATCATTAAGACATTCCTCACTGGGGTGTCACGACCGCTGATCAAGGTGTCTGACACTGCCGAAGATGAGACTGAGCTCTGAAAAATAAACATTAAAAAATTCTACTTTACGGATTTTTCTGAAAACTTGTTGATGACATTTTTAGGATGTGACAGCACGGCTACAAATCTTACCAGATCTCTTAAATGCAATATTCTAAGTTTCCCATTCAGGAGACATGATTCCCATGATCCTCTTGACACTAAAATAAACGGAAATACATGGCCCAAAGGATGCACTTATCAACAACCATTTTGATTTATATTTGTATGTTTCCGGCTGTGGTTCAAATGAAACTACTGATTTCGCTGCTTTAATTTCAAGTATACATTAATGTTTAAATGTTTTTCTAAAGCTGATCAGGGGAGCAAACATAAGGCCATACAGTCACATGGCATAACCCTAATTCCTTAGTCTATGTTTAAACGTATTTATTCCATGTCATCTTAAAAGTAGCCTACAGTTGTGTGTGCTCACCTCTGGTTTTAGTGGTTGAGTGTTTCATTGGGCTTGCTGATCTTTATTTGAACTCTATTTACATAAAAACATGCAATTACACAAGGTGCTGCTAAGCAAACTAATGTGTATGCTAGTAAATCATTAGAAAAGAACTGTGTCCACCCAGTAGCCATGAGTAAATGACTGACCAAAATGAATCTCCGATAGTCCGGGGGCAGTCAGCAACAGTATGTGCTCACAAAATCGTAAATGGGTTAGTGGGAATGATACAGGCATCACAACAAAGTAATTCAAAGGAACAAGTACTTAATGATGACAGGAAAGACGAGAAGAATAAGAGGAGACAAAGTAATCCTCACCAAGATGGAGTCGGTTCTGTCTGCGTCAGGTTTCCTCCTCCTCACAAATCCTCAGATCCTAAATCAAAAGTTAAAAACATTTCAAGGCTTATTGATTTGTGCCTATGGTACAAAGAGAAAGAGTAGCACACGGAAACAGTATGTGGACTCTCACAAGACTTTAGACCCCTCTTTGTTAGTGGGTTAGATGCCATATGGACAGCAACACGTTCAGCTATGTTACCCCAACAAATTGTTGTTGACACTGCCCTCTAGAGATGTGTGATGCATTAGTACTACAGACCTTAACCAAGGAAGCATCCTCCCTACTCTGTCAGCAGTAAAAGGAGGGAGTGGGGGAGAGTTGCTGGCACTGCATTAACATGTTCTTAAGAGTTTGAATTTATTTATTTGTGACACCTTTCCACACTGTTGTCTTTTGACAAACAGCTTGTTCAACGTATTACTCATTATTGGACTCTTGTCATGCAGTGCAACAACACTGAACTGAACAGAGTGTATGGACCACCAAATTGTTACATGCTGAAAAACAGCTTTCTGGGTTCCTGTATAAAGGTCTTACTGGATCACTGCTACTCAGATCAATACAAGTTTATGGCCTTGATATATTGAGTCAGGTTTGCTGAAAATGGGAAACCAATGGCTTTATTCAACTGAATTCATATTTTGGGGGGAATGGATTTGGCATGCTAGTGGCTGTCTTCCTGAATCACTTATTGCCTGGACTTTGAAAAAGCTTTGAAAGAACCCTGAGGACCATTTCACAAAAGGTTTAAAGTGCTGCAAACACAATTTCAGAGCAAAAGAGAGTAGCAAACCAGGGCTAACCTTGCTAAGGTGATGCTGATTAGAATAGCATAGCCTGAGGCACCTGTCAAAGCTTGGGGAGTCTTGACAATGTGGCCTGTGGCCTCATCACTCTTGAACACTTCTTGTGATTTTGGAGATGACCATAAAATTACAAACTCCCTATTATTTCAGTCTACATCTATTAATCAGATGTGACTAATGTAAGAAAGTGTTTCATCTTTGTGACAGCAGGGGTATGCTAATTGGATTTCTTTGAAAATGTCATTGCTATACTTAAGACAACATGTGGAATATAATTTTAATGTGGGTGTAATTTTTATGTAAGTGGCATTTGCAAATAGCATTGCTGCAGCCAATCATAGCAAGCCTATAGCCTACTGTATCATTCTGCCAAGTAAAAATGGTCACTGCATCTCAGGTGGAATCCTCCCCTGAATCCACACTTACAAGATAGTGTAAGTTTACCTTTAACCTAGTGTGGTTATCAGAACAATATAGTGGTTGTTTAGTTAGCTAGCTAGCTAGCATCTTGTAAAATAGTGCTACCTAATTAATAAATGTCACATAAAACCATAAACAATAGCACCACAAATTCCTGTCCACCCTATGTGAACCTCTGACCACTAAACAGAATAAAATTTGACAAAGGATGAGCGGAAAAAGAATAAACCAGCAGCTGGGTCAAAGTAACCCAACCAGCTGTTCAGCTGCAAATGAACCCATTACAATCCAACCTAACTGTGTGTTTACAGTAGGCCCCTACCCCAAACAACCCCAGCATAATTAACCAGAAACAACCCTTTTTTGAGTGTAATGAGACAAATGATTGCAGCCAATATGAACCATAAGAGTGGCCATAACCTGCCCACCAGCTCCATTATAATAGCCTTTATGGCATTTAATGTTGTTCCAACAAAATATTTTTAATATGTTTATCTTCTCCAGTTAAAGTTGTGTGGATTTTGTGGACTTATAGTGAACAACAAGAAACAAGTCCTGCTGAATGAATCTTTGATTAATGCAACATGTAGTGGAGTGTAAGGCAAAAATAAACTGAGCTGAAGCACCTTTTCATTTGCAGAATAGGGAGTTTACCTCTTTTCCTTGGCTGCCCAAAATGAGTTTTGAAAATCAAGACATTCATTAAGCCTACATATCTTCTGATTATAAACTAATTGATTGTTTGATGGACTGAACATGGTTTGCCCGCTGCTTTATTTATGCATCCCTATTGTTTGTATTATAGGCTGGTGCACCGGAGCATCTTTAAAACCCGTTGTTTTTTACAGGAAAAAAAATATCCAACGGAAGTAAATCGGCTTAATGGACAGAATTAGAGTGGTCTGAATCCAGGGTAGGATTAAGAAAAATTGTGTGAAATAAAAGAGCGAATGATCAGGAATGACTGTGCGTCTGTCTAAAGGGCGGGAGGAGAGAGAAAGAGAGAGAGAGAGAGAGAGAGAGAGAGAGAGAAAGAGAGAGATTTTCATCCAAACCTCAGCGTTGTTTCCAGAGCCTATCTCTGCTCCGCGGCTCTGCAGCCCTATTGCTATTGTTTAAACTGGGAGGATAAAAAATAACACTCCGCTTGATCTGTAATCGCAGCCACTGAGTCATTTTTTTTCAATCTGATGCTCGATTTTCGCCGCTCTGAATGCTGTATTCATTGTCAACTTCTCCGATTTCTCCACTAAGACTTGAGCTGCATCATGAATAGTTTGGGGGCACCTTTCAATCGCATACCTCTGGAATGGCGGGGATTACACAGCCGAAACCCGGAGAGCATGTAAACGCAAATGGAGTTTGGGATTTATTACAAAATAAGGGAAAGATGACCGTCTTCTCGTTGTGCTTGCTTTTGTGCGCAGATCTACTGGATTTAGCCGTCGGTAAGTGTGAACCAGTCATATAATTTTCACACTGTCGGAACCTCTCATGCAGTCCTGTGATCCATTCGTGGTCTAACAATTGCCTAAGTGTCAATGACTGGTTATGTGAAATGTGACAGTGTAATATGCTACTAACTGGCCATTAACAGGACAGCGCGATGGAGGCGATCGGTGCCACGGTTGGCTCATGCCAACTTTCCTCCTCCATGCCAGCCAAGTCGTGGAAGAGAGATATTAACGAATAATGGACGGAATCAGTTAAGGCTGCACAGTGCGTGGTATCGGTGTGCTCAAATGAAATGCAAGAGGGATAGAAAGAGGCCTAGTTATGTATTAAGTCTTTATACATATGCATTGACTATCACGACCAGCATGCATGGCAGCATCTACTTCTGAGCTGCACGCAACTAAACAATGCTGAAGCGCACTCCTCGGTGTTCAGGTCATCGTAGCTTTTGCACATCAGATAGCACCTGGGCTCAACAGATATTAAAGTTTTTACCTTGAAAAACATTAAAGTGCGTCTTTATGCAGATTTCTGCTTCCAGTAGCCTTCGTTCTGCGGTGGCATCAATGTCGCGTGTTTTCTATCCTCCGTTGACGTGTTTAGATGTCAGACGATGAAAGCACAAAACATTTTATGAGGTATAATTTGCATTTGAAATAATAACGGTATACCCCAAATAATTATTAGTCTGTATTGTATTTTCTTTTTGAGAAGGCAGTGGCGATTTGACTGGGGATGCTATACTGCAATTTAGGGGAAGCCAGTAGCCTATTATTCATATATCTGCAACAGATAAGAACCTGATGGCAGTAATTTAAGCATGTTACTCTCTTACTGTTGAGATATTGCTTGTCCTCACATGTGGTCCCTATGGCATTTTGCAGAGGCATTTTCTTTTCTACATGGTGTCACTCATCAAGAGCTTACATTACAAGACCACATTGCAAGCACTTGAGTCTCTTACTGAGGAATATAGAAAGAGTATTTAAAGCTCCTTTTCATTCTGCTGGAGGCTCACACTCACTGTACCACTGGGAACATTGTGGTGCATGAAGGACTTCAGAGGAGTTCACTTCTGGCTACAACATAAGAGCAGCATGACTTACAAACTAACCTGTTAACCTGCACTGTTAGCCGAGGATTTTGTTGTTTTGAAGTGTTTTTGACCTTTGTTGACCTGTATAGGAAATCATTATGTCAGTTGGGCATAACATAATGTTAAGTGATAAAATGCCTCTGGGTCTGTGAGATGATGCTGAACTACACACAGGCCCTGCACTGAAGTATTTAGGATAACCTCAATAATGCAATCATGTTCATTTGAAATGTTCACAATAGCTTAGAACACTTTGGTTTCATTACATTGTACAGTTTAATGACCACAGCTGCAGCCACTGAGATTTTCCATGCAGGCATTAACATTGATCGCCATGTAAACAAACAGTCAAAGGCGAATTGAACTGATCAATTGGCAGGATTTGAGTTGTAGTGAGTTGTAGGTCAGACTGCATGGTTGTGGTTGGTTTTTATTTTCACTACTACTAACCTTAACCTAACAGGGTAAACCTTAGAATTTCACCTTTATTTTCATCCCCCCCCCCCCCCTATATTCTTTATAAATTGATACCTTACAATGATATCCACTGTCTTCTGAATATGTACATATATATATATATATATATATATATATATATGTATATTTGATACCAGTATATAATTCCTGTGTGTGTGTGTGTGTGTGTGTTTTCACAAGATCACGGTTTTTCTTTTTCAGTGTGTTCACCAGTGCCTTAACATAGATTTTCTTCACAAAGAGAGGCCCTACTCTCATATCCGTCTTGAAATGTCATACATTTTTTTTTTTTTTTTGGTAAATGTTGCATGCAGTGGCTTATTTTACATTTACTCATTTAGCTGACACTCCGCCTCTGCATGAACATTTATATATACTGTATATGTGTATACACAGTAGGGTGTGAGTAAGTGTTTTCCACAGGCATGCAATGGGAAAAACAAATATAAAATCTTTAGTAAATTATACATACATATGTTGGTGTTCTGCATGACATAAAGGTGTAGTAAGTAATTGTTCCCATATTGTCTCTAAATCATTGACACCATGTTATGTCCATGTTCACAACCTCCAGTGCACCTGTTACAGCCGATTGACTTGTGCAACGTCAGTGCATTGTGAGGATTGATCTCACCAGAGCGCTTACCCTGAGGGTCAAACATTCATATGGAAATCAAAGGCAACCAAAGAGAGTTGAACAGCCTTGGCTCCTGGAGAAACAGCCAACCCATATTTACGTTTTACCATAAAGAGCGACAAAGTCTGGGTAAGAAGTGTAGTAGAGTGGGTGGATGTGTCAAATAAACTCAGGACTTTCACTCAGGAGGTTAAGTTTTGAGTTCTGTGTGAAAGAAAATTAAAGTTGTCAAGTTTTAAGTTAAACAACATTTCTGTAGATGACTTAC
>NC_060152.1:24015984-24037351 GCF_021292245.1 Micropterus dolomieu | reverse complement strand
GCGGTATTATCAGAATATCATTAAATGCTAATAATGATCATAATAATACTTTATAAGGCAGATATTTATGTTGTATGTTGTTGAAAACATTACGTTGTTTCAACGTACAGATCTTGTAAAAATTTCAACGTTGATTTAGAAGTGTTTTTGTTAACATTTTTCAACCATTTAGCATTAAACGTTATATCAACGTTGTTTCACTGTTGAAACAACAACTGACATTATTTCAACCATATTTCAACGTTGAAGGTCGGTCATATGCCGGCTGAGTGTTATTTCAGTGTTGATGCATATATACACACAAGGAGAGAGAGTCTGTGTCTCACACACGCCCATCTGTTGTGCCATCTCTCTCTGCAGAACAAACAGTGGAAAAGAGACGAGAGCAAGCAGGGGGTTTTTTTCTTCTTTTTTTTAATGTTGTGATTTTTAACAGATGTAGCCTGCACGATGGTGGAAGTATAGACGTGATACGAGCTAAATTTAATTATTGTACTAAATCGCAGAAATATAGTCCTCTGCTCTTCCCCGCTCTGTGAAGTAGGGATGAAACTGGTTGATGTTAGCTAGTTAATTAGCCATGTTATCTGCCTCGGTAGCTGTGTTACTCTCTACTCTATACACAACCTGCGGGATTCATGCACTTGCCGTCTTTGACAGAGAAAACAAAATCTGATACCGTAGCAATGGTATAACGGAATATTTTAGTGGTTTTGAAACCTTGAAGTTTTCCCTGTTAACCAGCCCATGCCTTCTGATTGATGAATATCTGAAGCCCAGTGTGCCTTTGGTATTCCCCAGTGACCGTCACCAATCTTGAATGGTCAATGTCAAGTTAAATGGTATTGGTGTGATGCAAAGCATTGCACACAGTACCAGTCCCTGCAGTTGATTTTCTGCCTTGTTTACATTTTTTTTTTCAAACTGGAAAGGGTTGTTCTGGCATGTGTATAAGATATTTAGAATGCTTTTGATGTGCTTAGCCACACTTTGTTGAACCACAAATTTGATATTTCAAACAAATAAATTGAAATTTCAGAGGCTCTCTGTAACATCCATGGAGACATGATCAGGCTGTGCTGTGTTTACATTCATTGCAGCATGCAGTGCACAGCTGCATTTGATAATTGTGAAGCAGGGCTACAACATAAAACGTCAGGTTTTTGGAAATTGGATTTTTTTTTTTTATAAACACTATAAAGAGATTGGTCAACACAGTGTATGCTTATTAAAATTTTAGTTTCTTTACCTTCTACGATTTAAATCTATTATAACCTTAGAACTTGTTAACAACACCATGGATTATTTATGAGAGATTAACCTAGTCAGTCAACCTATGACATGTCATGTAAAATAATATTCCGTGTTTAAACTTTATATAACTTTGTATAAACAATTGTTTCCATATTTGCTAATGCAGAATAGTTGCATATGAATGTTAGTACGGGGAATGGGTTGCTCCTCCTCACCCCTGACTGCACTGGTCAGATGTCAATCCTACATGGAATCTCTGCCTCTCACTCTCTGACCCCTACACCGGTCAAGTATCATGAATGCTGCACTATTTATGCTTCAAGCTCCCATCATCCCTCAGTTTGCACCTGTCTCACAAAAGGCTCAATAAAATAGGCTGCGAGTCATTACTATCCATTTGTATATTTTTCACTTTGTGAGTTACTTGTGGAAGGAGGTGCTTAAAAATAACATGAATGAATCATACATAAATAGATAATAAACCCATCAATTTCAGACAGATTAAATGTCTAAATGTAGCTGGTATTAAAATATGAGAATGCGAATGAGAGCCTTTCATGGTTAGTTCTCAGTGAAAAGGTGATCAATTTACAAAGTAACTGTGCGTGTAGGATTTTGGAAGATACTGTGTATTGTTAATTTTCATCTTCAATTTCATAATTTTTACAACACTGTATCCCTGCAGCTGGGGTGGGCAGAAAAAATGAATTCATTATGTTTTGTTTTTTGTAGTTAGAAATCTTACATACCCTCAGTGAAGCTTTGGAATGTCAAGCTAATATGGTCACTGTAGTATTGCTCTGATATCCACCTGCTGTATTCTCGCAGTCTGTTGGTATTTAATTTAGCTCATAAACAAACAGCCGGCAGTTGATGCTGAGGATTTATATTGTATTCATTAGAGATCATACATATGAGGGATGTAAATGTGAGCTTCTGCAGTCTAAAGTGGATTAGTAATTGGATTTCACAAATGATTCCTGGTAATTAACATTAGAAATCGCACTTGCGTCTATCAATGAAATCGACTACAGGATCAGGATCTCAAATGTACTCATGCTCATCTCTTTCCATCTGTCTATAGTTCAATCTAACACACGGTTTGTGGACGTGTAGAAATGGCTTTTTCTTTCTTGGGCTGCCAGTTGGAATAATTAGCCACAAACAGATGGCACATATCAAAAATAATAATTGAATGTGACTGCATGATCAGTCACAAGCTGTACGACCGACGGAAGTTTTATATTTCTATCAAGAGGACAACTCTGGATCCGATCAGATTAGTTGGGTTGTATTGATCATTATCCACAAATTCAGTTATGCATTGTTCTTTATCATAAAGCTGATCCAATCCAAGTCTGTGCTGATTTATATTACTCGTGAGAGTGGATGCTTTTCACTGAAATTAGCTTTTTTTTTGACAGATTTGGCTTATGTTAAATATTTACCTATGAATGGATGAGAAAGCATAGGTTTCTATGAGAATGAAAGTGCACTTTATTATATAATGGATACTATATTCATTAGAGTAGCTAATGAAAAGCCATACTACTTTGTTATACCACTTTGTATGTTATTGTTTGTTTTAAATTGCGGCCTAAAGTTTGATTCTGGTAGATGTCAATGCAGAACCCATATACCCAACCCATTAACAGTTAGACATTTATCTATACTGTAATCAAGAGAGAGAAGTATAGAGCATCATTAAAACAATATTATATACAAAGATGGAACACCATATAATGTTTCAAATTCCAATTTAACATCTTTAGAAATACTTTTTTTGTTATATAAATAATTGCTGTTACAGACAAGACCTCCTTGTTCAGTTTGACTGCAGGTTCCTACAGCCAAAAGGACCCAAAATCATTAGTCTGCAGCCTGACTCGCACAGGTTCAGTGACATGAACTCAGGTCAGATCAAATCATGCCTTCAAGCTGAATAGTCAACACTTAGTCAATTTAAAAACTAACATGTAACTGCTGAGGTGAAATAAGCTGATGTGTTATTGTCCTGTACTGTGGCTTGAAATAAAGACCTTGTTGATACATTTTGTGCTGGCTGGACGTGTCCTGGGGGATTTTGACAGAGATTGAGTTATGGTGGTCTAATGGAGGGCGAGAAATGTACTGGAAGATTGTGTTCAACCAAAAGAATACAAGCTTGAACAGCCCTCCAGGCTTGTTTATCACAACTTACAGTAGATCTTTATCAAAATTCTCTTTCAATAGTTTGCCAAGGAGTACATTGATCATAAGCACTTTGGCTCTGTCAGCGCATAAAGATAGAGCTTGTAATTTCTTGGGAATTGCTTTCTTGTGCAAGAAATATAACTTCAATATGCTCTCTTCCAAAATGTGTCTGCCTAGGGATTTAAAATGATATTAATGCAACTTTGTCCAAGTAATATTATTTTTCATTGTTATGGTTGTTCTGTCGCATGCAGTTCTTTACTTCTAACATCTAAGTTTGTATCATGATAAGCAGTAAATGATAGATACACAACAGGTACAGTAGTAAGGAAGTAGAAAATAGAAGCTAATGAATGGCCAGACATTAAGTTTGGAAAAAAAATCCTTTCATTCTGTTAATATACATGCTTATTTTAGATTCCACTATATTGTTAATATTTTACAGATTTAAAGAAAATGTGTATAACAGAAAGTGACGGTTATCAATACACAGTAAAATGTGCCAAAAGTTGGGTGAGACCACTATTCTTGTTAAACGATGCTTTGGCCTATCACTAGGCTCTGCACTGGGTATCAGATAGTAGTAGTTTAGTGCACATTCAGTGCTGTTGTTTTTTGTGAAGTGGATTTTTTCACCCTTGAATATATGACAAATAAAATAAGAGTTCTGCCCCTACGATTAAGCAAAGCAGCCATTGAGGAGTGTACATTAAAATGATTATACTCTGCAGCTGTAACTTCTTATTTCATGTCTTCCTGACATCTTTTGTTTAACTACCTTGTTTTTTCTTTCCTTGTGCATTGTGCTAATGTACTTGTTTTTCTCTGCCCCTCACTGCCGCTCCAGCTATGGATTTATGTTATTTAGTGAGCTCTAAATGTAAAGAGATGGGAAAGACACCATTGCGGTACTTCAGCACTCCCTTGGAAATTAATTTTATGTTCTTTCCCTATTCATTCAGCTCTTCAGACATAACTAAGCATATGAGTAGCAATGGCATAAAATTCAGACTTGTGCAGACATTTGCTAGCTCATAGAGTCAAGCACTAAAGTCAAGGTCACTAACAATGTCAAATATTAAATGGAAATCTTTTAGGTAACCAAAACTATGAATCATCAGTAGAAACAAAATTAATTAAAACTGGTACTACTCTAAATATTTTATACAGCAACACATTGTTATACTTAACAATCCTGTCTTCTGTCTTTATTTTCAGAGCTGAGAAGCAGCTCATGTGGAAACCCAGGGATTCCACCCAAAGGAATACTGAATGGAACTCAGTTCAACGTAGGTGATAAAATCCGCTACCGGTGCGTCACTGGCTATGTCCTGGACGGACATTCACTTCTCACCTGTGTGACCAATGCTGCCGGTGTGTCAGTGTGGGACTTCCCTGTCCCAATCTGCAGAGGTGAGGATGTTTTAGCACTGGAAATTACTTACTAATCATTCTAACTGAATGTGATGACAGCTTCTTTTCCCCAGCTATACAATGTGATTGTAGGGTATCCTGGAGAATACATGATGTTATCTGCATATTTTTGGGTTCCCATACGACATTTAAAATGAGTATGTGATTGGTTTGTTTTGACCTCTTGTCTTTTCATTTCCATGCATAAAGTTAATAGCTTTTGGATGGATGGCTCGATGGCTGTGTGATTGGGTGACTGCTCTGTGCAACGGATGTAGAAAACTTTGGCAAAAGTCTTTACTAGATCTATACATTCATTTGCAATCTGATGGGATGAAATTATTTTAATCATGTTGAAGAAGTTGATTAGAGCTTCTGTAGCTCATAAGGTTAATTAGAGATTTATTCTTGTAGAGCAAGGAGCTTAAGTACATAAATAGATGATCGACTAGCAATATTTTTGCATCTGCATTTGGGATGTACTGATTTTGGGATTTACTGACACCTTTTTAGAATGTGTAGTGATTTTTCTTATTTGATGCCTTTTTACATTTGGTGAGCAGTTTGCTCCTGCTGCTTTACTGAGGTCACAGTAACCTCTCCTCTCAGACTGCATGAGTAGCAACAGCAGGCTACATGTTCACACATTATTTTTCTTTCTGTAATTTTTTCAAGATAGGTCAATTGTAACATTGTGTCTATGGAAAAATTAACTAAATTTGTTGCACATGTGTGTCTTAATTAAAGTGACTGGTGTACCACGACTGAACATACAAAATAACAATACAGCCACCTCAAACACCACTGTAGAAGTAGTAAGTAAGAAATAAGCAGTAGGAGATGTGATTTTTCCATATTAATACAGAATTTTACGAACTCCCCAACGTACATAATAAATGTACAACTGAGATGAGGCTTTAGCTAGGCGCAACCATATTTTGACATACTGTAATTTTAATAGATTTGGAAACCTATCCAAACATATGTTGTGGTTGCGCTCCATAGAAGACTGGACTGTTGGCTGGAAATGCCTTTGCCTTTGAGTGCCTTTCTAGTTTTTATCTGAAAATATTGAACAGTAAAAAAATTAAAACAACCTCACTTTTAGTTTGTGTGGTTACCCACCAACTACAGAACTACTGACCATTAGATGGACTAGCAGCAAGTTGAAGCAAGTACAGAAGTGAAAAAAGACCTTTCTGAGGCCACAGTCTGCAGGATTTGAAAAATAAAAACAATGCCACATTATTAAGTCGGACTGTGTGCATTTTCTCTTGCCTGGCAAATTGAATATGCTGAGACTGCTGTTACATGGTTATGGCAAACACTTATATGTTGTCATTTACGTTACAAAGAAAATTGCAACGTAAATGTTTTTTTCTACCTGAGGACAAGTGACCCAAAAATAAGAGAGTTTAACATTTTTACACACAATGTGCAAGACAAATAATTATTATAAATCATTTGTGTATATTACAATTATCCACTGGTGAAAACTCTCAGTACAAGATATGAGATGGAGCATATTACAGGTCTAGCCATTTAAAATGCTTTAGGTTGCAAATCCTGGCATCTCAGCTAATAACCAAATCTTAACACCCCGTGTGAGAAAGCTCTTCAGCCAGCAAGCATTTCCACATTAATATGAAGAAGTGTTTGTTTCACTTAGCATGCATTTGGCAGTTCAGACTTTAATAGTCCAAAAAATAAAAACTGAAAAATAACATGAACATAAGCGTACAGCAACTTCCGCTATCAGTTTACAGTATTTAGATATATCAAAGTTTCAGCAGTCTGCATTGCTTGAGGTGTAACAGATTTTCATTATCTGACATTTGTCAAGGTTCGTCTTGGTTTTGCTTCATTTCAGTACTTCCTAGCGTTTTCAAAAATACTGTGTTGTCCATGATTTGAACCCTTAAAAATGCTGTATATAGGTAATTTAGGTATAACAATGGTTTCCTTCTGACAGCTGGTTGATGAATAACTATTGCTTGACATACCATGCTGTTTATCCCTTGTTGTGCTGAGACCTGACACAAATTTTCCACTACATATGTAGAAAGGTGTTGTGCTGGTAAAAGTGTGATCTGTTGCAATTTGTGATGTATGCACAGTACGAAGGGACTCAAAGAAATATAATTATTGTATGTCATTTTATAAGTGTCTGTACAGAGGACTGCGTGTGGTCATTTGGCATTATGGATTAAGTCTAGATACTGTGAGCACTCATTTATTGAGGCTATTATGACATAGACCCTGAAAGTGTTTGAGTTGCAATCCCTGGGAGCAGTTTAGCATAGCATAAGTTTAATCAATGTTACGAACTTGTCTAAATGTCCATTTGGATATTTCAATAAACCTTTTTTTTTTTGCTGCATTTGTTTAACACAAAAAAGGTTAATTTAGGTAGTTATTCCATTTTGGGTTTAGCTATTCCAGATAGGCAACACCTTTGTTGCTTTTGCTGCAACAGCCTCTCTTTACCCCACACCACCAACAGGAAGTGCAACTGTATTCTCATTTTGAGCTGGAAAATCCTTCACAGCTATTTTTAGAGACAGCCACAACTTCATACAGTTTACTAACTGCAAGGATAAAGAAACTAACATTAGGCAAAGCTCTGAAGCAAAGGATTGAAAGCCATCCCTGCACACAGAGCACTTCCTTCCGATCTAACAGAATAGTTGTTTTTTTTGTTATTGTTGCTGTATATTGAAAAAGCCCTATCATAAGAACTGACCTACCATGATTTACTTAATCAAACATGCATTTTCAATTGTCTTATTTTTAAGCAGATTGATCTCATAGTTTTCTTTATTGAGATTAAAAGCGGGGAATAACTGTATCTGCATCTTAATATACAATCCTAAGCAATCCCAAAGCCAGCAAAGCAAATTTGCTCACGCCAACTCATTCTACAGTGCAAGGCACAGCAAAAAGAAGATGGTTCAGCATATGTTTGAGAAATGACAAGCTTGGAGGAAACAAAAAGCTGCAGATGGAGGGTTCCTTTCCATTTAAGGATGGTGTTAGCCTCTATTGCCACAGGCCAGAAACATCACTCTTTTTCAGGCCTGGGCACTGCTTGAGCCACTCTCTCTCGCCTAAATCCGGCCCGGCTCCTGTATGTGGGCAGATGGTCCTTTGATCTTATTTCCTCAGAGATCCTGCCCTTTCTGCTCATCACCAATTGTTTCACACTAAACACACAGCAACACAAAATCTCTCCCCAATCCTCCGGCCACCCCCCACTGTCTCCCAGCACCTCAGTCTTTCAACCAGTCACCTCCTTTTACTATCTCTTTCTCTTTTATCTTTCTCCCAGTTCTCTTCTCCAGCCTCATCCGACTTCCAGAGTCCACTGTGTCGATGAAACGTGTGTGTGTGTGTGTGTGTACGGCTGACAGACAGACTGAGTGATAGAGGTGGAAAAAGAGAAAAGTGCAGGGAGATAGACCATACCACAACAAATGCTGTTTAAAGCGGGATAATTAAGCTGCAGACCCAAGATCTAACCAATATTAAACATCATTACTAAACTGTGGAATTATCAGATATAGATAGACGCCACTAAAAGTGGTCACTGAAGTGTTTACTCTGGACGCACAACATGGAAGTGAGTGTGTATAACCTGATGTCATTTAGTATTTTTTTTCCTTAGTTTGTCTCTCTATGAAACAACCTTTGTTTATTCATCTCTATCATTCAGAAAAGCTAAATGTATGGCTTAGATGGCTTGGAGTGGCTTGGGTTACAGGACTCTCATAATAATTATGTAGTAACCATATACTGTGAAGCTATTGTAATGCCATGTGTCTCTTTTGAAAGGCAACAATAGAGCTTGAAAGCTTGTCTGAAAAACAGACAGGGTTGATATAAGTGTAGGGATGGCAAGTGTAGAGTCAAAGAGACTAAAAGACTGACATAAAAAAACAGACAGAATCAACTCCAAGCAGAAAGGCAGTGAGATGGAGAATTAATGGCTATTCAAATTGTGAGTTGCTGCTGCCCCTCCCAGGAGCCCATTTCAATTCCTTCTATCTAAATTGTCTCTGGACATTCATTAAACCAGGCAGCGAGAAAGCAGACAGGGACAGCATGGTAACATGAGAATATGGTCTATTGATACACTTGCTGCCAGCCCCTGTCCAACAGAATAAGAGAATTAGGCCACATAAAAACATTGCTCCTTTAAAACGTGCCCATATCTGCTAATGTGACTGGACTAAACACACATAGTTCTCTCTTTAATGCCTTTTCAACTCTCTGCTACACAAATTGAGAATTCAAATATGAAAATGTGACTTGCCCTCTTCCTCATGGCGAGATTTTTCTGCATATGTGAGTGCCAAGTTGTCCTCTACAACTGGAAATGGTGTAAAAATATCTCAGCAAGCTACTGCCAGCAATCCTTACATTAAATAACAGGCAATCAATTTAATAGCATTTGGGTTAAGAATTGGGTTACCAACATTAACCTCCATATTCAATATTCATTGATTCCAGAAGAATGTTAATATGATGTGAGGATCAATACATATTTTATCAAATAAAATGGATCCTTACTCTTATGTAGCATTGCAATTGCCATATTGCTCTTTGAATCGCACTCTTCTTTTCTCATAATTAATTTAAATTATAGTAATTAAATGTAATTAAATGACCCCAGCCATATGCATGATGTAATGGGAATTGCGTCCCTGTACCCATTACAGATCTATTCCTCATCCCTATTGATGTTTAACATGACTTGCAACTGAGCAAATGAGGGACTTACTGTAGCCATAGTCACTGCCTTTGCATTAACACAGGGATTATTACAAAGGAAAAACCTGAGGTAGGATAGAAAATTATACATGAGTTCCTTCCCTTCTATCCTTGGGGGTGAATATTTCTAAGTAGAAAGACAAGTGTTGTATATCTGATCAAAGTCAAGGAGAGAGAGGCTTAATCCCTCCTCAAGTAGCATTAGATTGCTGATGCTGGGGATGTAAATGAGCTCAGCTAAAGCAGTTCTAATCCTCACCACCATCTTTTTCTTTTTTTTTTTTTACACTGCCACCATTTTTAAAAAAGACTGATCCTTCCTCGTCTTCAAATCCAGAGCATGCTCTAATGATTTGCTAAGGAACACATTGCCCAGCATTCACTGCCTCTTTTATGTCGCTAAACCTCACTGGCAAACTGTACCTCAAATGCTGCCATGCCTCTCTACGAAACACTGCTTGTGAATATATGGAACCTGTAAGGCATTATCCAGTTGAAACCATTTAAAATTCTTATGCTGTGAAGCATCTTTTGAGCCTCAGACAGCAGTTCGCCGGTTCATGATTTACAGTATCATGCATGGATGCTTCTTAAAGAAACCGCTAAGAAACCTGTCTTAGTACTTCTCTACAATAATGAATGGCTCCCAAGCAACTACCCAATTTTCCTTGCAATTTAATTGGCTACAACTGTAGACACATTAATGAGTTATAAATGAGGTTATTATCATTAAATGTGGTTGTGGAAATCTATCTCATGTCTTTGAGTAAGCCCTGTGCTGAGATATTGGTGATTAATCCATAGCACTCAACCCAGAGAATGGCTTGGAGCTTTTTTAGGTTTACCAAAATGTCTTTTGAAATTTGCTTGGACAGTGGGCTGTTACCACTGTCGTGCCTGCTATTTTTTAGTCTATACACAATACCTTTTGTACTCGTCACTTTTGCACATGGCTTTCAGCTGCCACCACCTGAGTTAAATGATGTTCAGCAATGATCAGAGAGCATGTCTGTTATCATGAAAACCACTTCAGAGGAGCTATTTTTTATTTGTTCCGTCCTATTCTGGTGTACAAAGATCTGAGGAATAACAAAGGGCTTTCATTTTTGTTTACAGTTTGTGGGAGAGCCTTTTCATTGCCTCTTTTTTTTCCTATGATAATGTCAGGGGTATTATTTGCCATGGTGGCAGCGTTTTGTCCTCTGTGCCTTCCAGTTAAAACCTAGAACATAAACAGGATGACAGCCTGCAGTTTCGGCTCACTGTCTGCATGCACCTAAAGGTCTAACTTAATTTACTCTCATCTACAGTACTGAGTCATGCTGTTTTGTGTTAATATTTGATTGATTTATATATTAGTTTCATCACATGATGGCCCTAGCAAATGCCCTGCAGATTCTTGATAATTGCGCTAGTTATATTTCTTTAATATTTAACAATATGAAAAAGTGGACATCTTATTCTCTAAGTACATGCAATTCAGTTACAGCTTCCAATGCATCCAGAGCACTGAAGGAGAGTTTGAAGAAGCGTTTATAGTTGAATAGTTTTTTTTGACTGTATTTTTCTCCTGATTATTGCAAATTGAGCTTCTATAATACATCTGTATGGTTTTAATGGCTATTCTACTATTATTTCTTGCCAGCTGTTGAAAAATCTGTTGCTTTAGACTATAATCCATTTACTGCTTGCCTTTGCGACCGGACCTATTACAAAGGTAGAGTGCATCAGTGTGTTTGAGTGAAATTACCCAGTGTCCACAAAGGGATCATTGAAGTTCAAGCTCATCCTTAAAATGGGATACTCATGTTGATGTAGTATGCGACATTATACATCATAAATACATGTAGTCAATATTTTTGGCTTTTACAATTACTGTTTTTATGTGGCACTGTAATACAAATCAATATCCGTGTCATAGTGAGTTTATAAAAATGCTTACTACATATTCATAAGTCTCTAAAGCTCAACCCCTGTATTTCAAGTAAGATTAGTCCATCTAGTTTTAATGGTTAACATGAGTTTGAATACTACAATGAATTTAGTTGTAAAATGTCATTAAATTACCTCATCAGACGTTCATGCTTTTTTTCATGGCTGCTAATAATTTTCAGCCCACCAATTTATTGATAAAGTTGGATTAGTCATACAGAAATCATAGCTGCTGTTTTGAATCTGCCCTGTTAGACTTAATTTGTGTTAATGAGAGGTTTTGTTTTGCTGATGTATGTGGTTACTTGCGGTCACATTGGCTATGTTTTTCTATTGCATATAACCTGTATCCAAAATTGTTCACTCATTTACTGTTCCATATGGCAGGTACACTGCTACAACAAACAGACATTACACTACATATTAAACTATCTAGTAAATGGTGAAGGATTTCAGATGAAGCCCCAGAAACTCTATGTATTGTTGACTGTTGAAATCAGTAACAAGTCCACCGTTATCTGGTCTGCTGGACGTTCACTTAGCAGAAGAAACATTCCTATGTACAGCAGTGGCGTGGGGTAATTTTTTGGGGAAGCCAAGTGAGAGGGGACGTCCTTTTTTGGAGGGCAATTATCTAATGCATTGTACTATTACAATGCAGGGTATAATTTTACACAAAATTTTATCAAACTTTAAAGATGCGCACTGTCTATCAATACACACGCTGAAAGTTGCATTTACCGGGACGTACCCTCTCTCGCTCTCACTCACTCAGTCTCTCTCTCTCACCCCAAATAGCATACATAGCCTGCTGCTTATGGTGCAGGTTAGGAATAAAAGAAGCATTCACAAGCTCAATCAGAAGACGACTGAAAACATTTGCGTAGTAGCAGTGGTGCATGTATCAAATAGGCCTACATACTTCTGCATACTAATGCTTGGCCAAATGTTCATAACACAACATCACTGAAGACTAACAACCGAGTACCCGACCAACAGAGTATAGTCAATTATTCAGGTAGCTTAACCTGGCCCAGTGCCCTGTGGCAGGTGCTGTCTGTGGTGCTCATATACGTACACAACCCCAGTAAAAACAATAAGGTTACTTCAACTGACTATTCATTCAGCAGCTAAATCCAGGCAAGCAAAGCAAAACAAACAATATAACCACATCAAAAATCGCACACATAGCTTCAGTTCAGTTAAGTTCAGAGAGAGGAGGTGTCATTTCACTCACCCTATTTGAAAAGGAAGGGCATTCTCCTGTCTTTCATGGTAGCGATGTGGTCAATAACCAAGTTATAGAATTTCCCATTGGCTTTTCGTCTTCCGCAACAACAGTCAGTCGAAGTTTGGCGCTACCAGCTATAGCCACTCTGTACCACAAAACGGGTGTGATTTAATAAAACAAAGTGTGTGTGTGTGTGTGACACTTTCTTCTCTTCGTGCGCTGCAGTCTGCTCATTGTCCATACCCACACTGGGCTCTCCCATGTGCCTCTTAAAACAGAAAGGCCTATGTGCAGTCAGAAAAATTATTCATGAGCAGTGTACCCCTAACTTTTAAGACAACATTCTACTGTCCCCCCTCCCAGCCCCGCTGCTAATCGTTCAAAACGTAGTCGGACTCCTCACCGGAGCAACGAGAGAAATGCCAGTGCTCTGGTTGCTCTGTGACAGAGACAGAGAGACTTAGTCAGAGCCAGGATGCCAGTGTGCCAATATTTGCTCCCTCCTTTGTAGAGCAACACACTCCCCTTGTTCCGTTTTACATCTGTTTTGGTAGTTATTGTTATAAATATTGTTTAACCTTGTTTAAGTTGAGAAATATATGTTTCAAAATGTCAGTATTTTGTGCATTTTCCTTGATAATCAAGCAAGTAGATTCATAGGACCATTTGTTCCATTATAATCGAATTGCAAATCGCAATATTGCCCACAGATGGTGTGGTGGTGCAGTGGATAGTGCTGTTGCCTCACAGCAAGAAAGTTGTGGGTTCAAACCATGGTTTCTCTGGCCTTTCTGTGTGGACTTACTGAGGGGCTGTTGTATCTGTCTGATCTTTACTTAGACTCTATTAGTTTTAGCTGACCTAGGTGTAACTGATCAACTGAATGTGTTAAAATGTAATTGTCCCTTTTGTCACACACTTCTGGAACTTTTTACATAGTATTTCAATTTCTGAAATGTGAACATCTCCCCACACTGTTAACATATTTAAATTTATAATACGTCACTCTTTTTTGTTGTGTGATGGCGAAAGAGATGCACCATTAAGGTTGCTGCCTTAGGCTGCCAAATTCCAACTCATTCAGGTTTTTATGTTAGCACCTTTAAAAGAAGATTTATTAAAAATATTTCTATTGTTAGGACCAAAATCACAGGGGAAATATTCTGTTCTCTCTTTTGCTGACATTGTAAACAAAACACAGGGTGTTGCTGTATCCAGTCCATAAGTATTATTCAGCAGAGGCAGGGATATATAAACCAGAAAGGGGGGAATTCCCCGCATCCCCCCTGCAAATCGCACCCTGGTCATGGCCATAGTTTCTGAAGAATCAACATAAGAAAATAATTACTTGACTTTTGAACAGTTGTCTTATGAAGAGCTGACATGATTTTATTTATTTATTTATTTTACTTTAGGATGCTATAAAAGGTAGAATTGATTTGTGATTGAATTGTGTTTTGACAGGTGCACATACTCATAATCATTGGATCAAGTTTCAACTCTCACCAAAATTTTTATACTTATTTGATGCCATTTAATATTGAATTCATTAGGACACTCAACATAATGGATTATTGTAGCCATTTGATCTGCAAATTGCAACTCCATTGACATTCCTGACATCGGTCTTTTCTGTATTCCTTTGTCTTTTTTCTTTTGCTCTTGATTCGCTTCACTTGTCTCTTTTCTTTCTCCCTATTATTTTTTCTCTCTCCTCTACATCACTTGACTCCCTCTCATTATGTAACGCTTCTTTCTTGCGTTCTTTGCCTTGATGGCCATGAGGATCCTTCATGCTGCCCTTCTGTCTGTCAACAAGGTAAAAAAGTGATATGGCTTCTTTGGTCCGACTCGCAGCACTTAAAGATCATTTTAATTTCAGCCTATAGCCAATTGCTCTACAAATCTGCTGGGCACTCTTTGGAATGTCATCTTAAATGCATTGAAGGGACATACAGTTTGTCACTCAGGATTTGTGTTATATGGTAGTGAATAAGATGATTTAAACTAGAAACAAATCATTACTCCACATGCTTTTGTTGTTAAAGGTCTGCATGCATTCAATAAATGAAATCCTGCCCTTGGTGTAGTCTACAAATGAGTCTGTCCTTGATATGAATCATATGTGTGGACATCACTGATGTCTCACAACATCAATGCTATCCCTGCCCTTCCTAGAAAGACTTTGATCAATTGCTGTGCTTCAGTTAATGTGTCATAGGACATGGACCAAGCCAACTAGCACTCCGTACTCTACCGTCTTCTCCTCTTTTTTTCTTTATCTTCTTTTGTATTTCATACACCCGCTTCCTTGTTCCTTGACCAATCGTGTAATGCAGCATACAGGAATGTTCTAAGGCTGGCAGCTCTGACAGCCCTGAGTGGAGCGCTGAGCCATCAAAGGTTTCAGCTGGCACAGCTGAGTGTCACATATTAGTCTTAAATGATCTGAAAACTGTGAAAGCCCTGCCATCATTAGAATTCTTTAGGGAGAAAAAACGGATACAGAGATAGAGGGGAGGGTGGTGAGTAATAGTAGAAAGATCTGAGAGGGCTCAAAGGAGAGGAATGGATGGAGAGATGAGAAAGGGTGGGTGAGAGGGGCGAAAAGGGACGTGGAGTGAAAGAGAGCAAGCCACTGTTATGGTAGAGTGCATTAACATTCAACTGACGTGCCATGCTCCCCACATTAAGAAAATATACAATTTCACAGCATTATAAGCCCTGTTCATCACCATTTGTTTGTTTCCTGAAACATGAGGGGGCTCGGTGGACACAATGATGAATTACTGACTCCTAAATGGAGGGAGCAAACAAGATGGGAGGAAAGAAAGAAAAACACTAAATACATAGTGATGACCTTTCCTGCCTTGTAAAAACTGCGCTGGAGGAAACAGTATCAGAAGTAGTACAATATTTATTGGTAAAAAGTTCTGCCTGTTGTCACTGAATGCTCAAGCAACCTTTTTAGTCTTACTTATATATAAGTAAGACTAAATTATATATTGTTAGTATTCCCACAGTTGCGCTGGAATTAGCTGTTGATAATGGACTTGACAACCTGTGAATGTATGTAAAACAAAACTATAGACCATCTTGTGATGAGATCACACCAGCCGCGACGCCTGTCAACATGTTGATGTTTTGACCTATGGGTTCTCGTCATCAGTACTCGGTACGCGACTGCATCTTGCATGGTTGTGATGCTATTGTGTTGAAAAAATCTGTGAAGATCTCAGATCGCCTCTGTGGTAGTTCCAGCTTTAGGTGCCGGACCTGATGGGGCGCACACACATACAGATACACACACACACACACACACACACACACACACACACACACACACACACACACACACACACACACACATATTTCAAAACAATAATTGTAAAAACAATAATGACAATGGCTGGTAATGATGTGTTTAAATGGCCTGCGCAGCTCTAGCATCAGCTTCCACAGTGGTCTTTCTCTGGTTTGCATTTATTTGAGTGGACAGATATTTTATGCCTGAGGCCACTTTTTTTCCCATGTTGAACTTTGAGCACTAGCTCTGAAATAACCCAGAAACCATGTGTCTGTCCTCCCCTCATCCCCCTACCCTGCCTTTCTTTTTGGTGACTGACAGCGGAGGACACATGCGGTGGCACCCTTAGGGGCACCAGCGGGCTCATCTCCAGCTTCGATTTCCCCAGCGGTGACTCCCCTGGCGCTGGTGGAGGTGCTGGAGGCCTGGGCAGCAGCGGGGAGTGTAAGTGGACCATCCTGGCAGACCCGGGGGACACCATCTCCCTGGTTTTCACTGAATTTCAGATGGAGGAGAAGTCTGACTATCTGGAAGTAGAGGGATCTGAACCATCAACTATCTGGTGAGTTGAGCTGTGAGGTAGAGTGAAGTTTTGAAGAGATGAGAATGTATAATTGAGGATGCAAGGTTGGTTTCCTTAAATATTTCTGACTCATGTATTGATTGGAGAAAAATAATCTGTACGACAATCTCTCAAGAAAAATGTTTTGAGTGCTATAGTTGAACTGTTAAATCATGGCCTATTTTCTGTTAGAAAACAGGGCTGCCAAACTGAATGTAGGCCAGAAAGTTAGTTTTGCAATCCAGATTGCTAGGCCTCAGTTTTTTTTTTATCAACAAGGGAAGGTTCCAGTAAATTAACTAGTAAAGTGATGTTTATTTGTGTAGCCCAATATCACTTTATACATAAATATACATAAATGTTTCAACAGTGTTTTGTTTTAAAAGCAACCATCCGACACTTCATGGCTCTTTGATATAGAAGTCACTCACAACTGAAACAATGAAATAGGTTTGACCCCCAACTTTGAGGTTATGGTTATCCATCTCTTCTATTTTCTGTGTGTGAATGGAAGCATCCGCCAGGTTTATGTGATCCTGCTGGGCATTAGTTATAATTGCCTGAAAGAAACTCTAATCAATCACTGAGTTATGTGCTTTGTTGTCCCTGAGAGTTGTCATCTGGAGTCAGAGGGAGAGAGAGCGGCAGACACTGTGTCAGTGAGAGACACAGAGTCAAAAGGAGAGGTGCTCTGAGTGTGGTGATGACTGCTAAGTATTGTATGTTGACGTAGCTAAAGAGAGTGTGACAGGGAGCTGATGTGGGATGACGCTGATTTGTTTTGACAGACCATCAGGTAATCCTCCTTCCTCAAAAAACATTGACCTAAAATCAAGTCTCCCACTGACAAATGCCTCTCTCTTTTTCAGAATTTGTTGTTTCGGGAATGGTTTTAAGTGGTTAATTATTTACATAAACTTTACTTCTATTTAGTTTTATTCATTTATTCCTCCGGTCACAAAATATCTTCACACGTTGGAGAGACTGTTGTCGGTCTTCTAATAATGACGGAAACTGTAGACCTACAGATGAGGAAAGAAAATGGATACTTGACTTCAAATTACGAGCATCTATAAATGTAACTCAAATTAAACAATGCGTTTTTTAGCACTTCTTATGTCACATTTATAACATTTTAAACCATTTATGAATTACAGATTTAATGGGTTGTATAAAAACCAAAATAAATCTCTAAATAAAAACTCTAAACTAGGTAATGACATAGACAAACAAACATTTTTGGAGAAATGTCTCTTATCTTTCAAAATCAATGGCATCAAACATGCAATACATATTGGATACATTCAGCGAATACTCCATCTCCTGTACAGCAGGGATTCTTATACTATTCTATCCATTACCTTATCTTCGGGTCACATTAGTGAATTTAAGCAAGCTGTACTTTTGTATTGATGTTTTAAGACCATGCCATGGAGTGAGAAATTGTATTTTTTAGAAAAATCAGTATATCAGACAAATTGTTCAGACATTGTCTGCTATTGGGCGCCACTTCCAAGGACTGGTAGCTCCGCCAACTTGTTCTGCTGTCCAGTGAGAGGCTATAAAGACTAGGGCTGGGCACGTTAAAGCGTTATTATCGTGTTAATGCATTTAATTAATTAATGCCAACAATTATTTTATCACACGTTAACACATTTTTTATTATTAATACCCGCTTGTCGCTACACCTTGTGTCTGACCAGGGACACCTGGTAATGAGCATAAATGGTTTATGCTGCTCCCTAATAAAGACACATACTGTGTTTATTTATCAGGTAAAACAATTAAACGAGCAGTGCCTTTATTTATGGGACCTTTTTGCTTATGTTTGTGGTGAGTGGTCAGCATGCATCACTTGAGCGCTTTAAAACTCCCAAAATAATGTTATTGTATATCACCAAATGTCAGAGGCTGTCAGGCAGAGTTCTCGTTTTAAGGCCTACAATCCAAGTGGGACCCAGCGAACTTGAGTGTTGTGGGGCCAGAATTTTAGAGAGATGGCTTCAACTTGGCCAGGTAAACAAACAGACAAGCAAACAAACGCAATTCAGTGCGAGCAATTCTCACATGCCCATAAAATTCATTGCTCTCACTCGCTCTCTTTTTATGAGTGTCTCTGACGGCATACAAGGCCATTGGACAGCTAAACTTTTAAGCATCCTAACTTATAACACCAGCTGCAGGCAGAGACAAGCAAACTGTCAATTTACCCTTGAGGTTTAGAGCTGCTTAACGATGATTGACAGCCTGGAACCTCAAAGTCAGCCAGATTTAACATTTCCTCTTAGCCTTATTCAGGCAAATAGGCTTAAAGCATGACCCAACTTAACTTGTTATCCTCTCTCAACCTGTGGTATTGCAGATTCTTATGAAGTGATAAACATGAGTAAAAATATGAATGCCAGAAATGAGTTGCAAATTAAGAAACCTTGATCCCTGACAAAATAATTAACTTCGATGCTGGAGAATAAAAATTGCAAAATAAATTCACAAGACGGAACAATTTGCAGAAATTGATTCTTAACATAATTAATGCAATTAACACATAAATTGCACACATTTAATTATTGAAAATATATGAATATTTAACATTAATAGTTACAAAATGGAAAATGTAGTAGCATTTTGAACTGCCCAATCTTTCCAGTCAATATCCTGAAAGTGGATGAAATATGATGACTAATACTTAAAACCAATTCCTGATAGTTAATAGTACAAAAAGTACACAAAATGAGGCAATAGGGCAAGAAATATGTTTTGCTGACACCTCTTAGCGGCTTTTATCCTATTATCAATTGAAGATCCCTGTAAATGAGTTTATTGATTCTATTGCTGTCATGCTGGGGAAGGTTGATGTGATGCTACACATCAATCACTGTTAAAGTAGACAGAAATAATCTGTGTTTCCCTTTGACAAAAGCCAACAGTGGACTCTGGCTAGACCAAGGAAAACAATTCTTTGTTATTCGTCTGACCTTTAATGTGATTGTACAGCGCTGTTCACAAAGGGCAAAAACAACAAGCACTAGATTACACGTCACTCATTATTTCAAATCTGGACACAGAACATTAAACCTGTAAGGCTTTGTGGATATTAGATATACGTTTTTCCTTATATAGTATGAACTGTTCTGCTTTTTATTTTTCATATTTTTCTCTTCATGTCTACCATATTTTCTACCTTCCTATCCATCCAGTGTCTTTGCAGATTATTTGCTTACCTACTGTAACATTAACTCAGCATTCTGTAAACATACTAAGAAATCTTAGGCTTTAGAAAAGATTGCTACTTCGCAGACCAATCGGTTCACTGAATATGAACAATCCTATTCCAACAGAGTGGCTAAATGGCTGTCAGATGAAGATTACAAAATTCAAATCGGGTTGAGAGTAAGAGGTACCCTGCAGCTAAATGACAAACTTTGGTTAAATTACCATGTGTACTAGATTCAATTTCTTCTTTCTTGGATTTGTTATTGATCTTTCCAGGAAAAATATAACCTATCAAAATGTCTCCAAAAGCTATCCTCTAATGTGGTCAGACTGGGAAGCAATGTTAATTGAAGAATTTGAATTGACAATTGACCAAGGTATTCCACCAGGGCAATTAATGTAAGGAGCTACTTATGCAGTGACTGGCTCATTGTTCTCAGAAGGCAGTCTACATGGCAGACAGGCACCGAGGTGTATACGTTCGTCTCTGGTGAGGGACTAACTAAGCATAGACTTCTTTATCGCATTAAATATTCTTACAATTACTCTCTCGTCAGATTTTATAGAATGTGTGTGGGAGGAAAAGACAAAATCACCTGGCTCTATCTTTTTTGACAAATGTGAATTGATCCCTCATTATCTGGGCTGCACCTACTTCTAACCTGCCTCTCTGTGAAACTAAGTAGAGACACCAGAGATTTCAACTTATCACTCTGGCCTCAAGGCCACATTTGGCCACAGTATGTGCACGTTGGGACTCGTTATGTTGGTATTTTGATGACATTGCCATGCTCCCTTGAACCCCTCGTCCAATCAAATAAAGCCTATTTTACTCAGGGAACGTCATGAAAACTCCCTAATGTGCCTTGCAAACCTATGTCAGAATCTACCATTAATCCTTTAGACACCCCAAATTGATGATATGAAGCATGCTAAAACCAAGCACACAAAAACACTGCACTCATGCCAAGAAGCAATCTCCAAAAAGCCATATTGTATATCTATGAAGGAACAAATAGACAGCCTGAGTGAGTCTGCAGAGATAGAATGGCAGTGCATTATGTGAGTAATCCATTTTTCCAATTGGACTTTCTCATCTTTTGTCACTCAATATGCACTGGAGGAGATGCAATAAGTAAACAGCAGACCACACTCACTTGTTCTTATCTGTTTTAAGGAGACTGGGCAGCCCACTTTCCTCAAGTAATTTATTTGTTTTCATGGCAGTTACATTGGACGAGTACCACTGACGAGCGTAGAGGTTTTGGGAAGTGGACCTAAATTATTTTGCATAACCATTAATGGCTGCTGTTAAATATTATATCACAATCTGGACAAATAAGGACAACTTGAGAAACAAAAGTGATAGAACATATTCCCTGACATGATACTGTATCAGTGCTCAGTTACATACAACATTAAATATCTTCATCAAAGGAAGCATGAGGACATTTTGGCATGAAGTCATCATTTTCTCAGGTCACATCAGGTG
>NC_060152.1:23998150-24015884 GCF_021292245.1 Micropterus dolomieu | reverse complement strand
ACACACACACACACACACACACACACACACACACACACACACACACACACACACACACACACACACATATTTCAAAACAATAATTGTAAAAACAATAATGACAATGGCTGGTAATGATGTGTTTAAATGGCCTGCGCAGCTCTAGCATCAGCTTCCACAGTGGTCTTTCTCTGGTTTGCATTTATTTGAGTGGACAGATATTTTATGCCTGAGGCCACTTTTTTTCCCATGTTGAACTTTGAGCACTAGCTCTGAAATAACCCAGAAACCATGTGTCTGTCCTCCCCTCATCCCCCTACCCTGCCTTTCTTTTTGGTGACTGACAGCGGAGGACACATGCGGTGGCACCCTTAGGGGCACCAGCGGGCTCATCTCCAGCTTCGATTTCCCCAGCGGTGACTCCCCTGGCGCTGGTGGAGGTGCTGGAGGCCTGGGCAGCAGCGGGGAGTGTAAGTGGACCATCCTGGCAGACCCGGGGGACACCATCTCCCTGGTTTTCACTGAATTTCAGATGGAGGAGAAGTCTGACTATCTGGAAGTAGAGGGATCTGAACCATCAACTATCTGGTGAGTTGAGCTGTGAGGTAGAGTGAAGTTTTGAAGAGATGAGAATGTATAATTGAGGATGCAAGGTTGGTTTCCTTAAATATTTCTGACTCATGTATTGATTGGAGAAAAATAATCTGTACGACAATCTCTCAAGAAAAATGTTTTGAGTGCTATAGTTGAACTGTTAAATCATGGCCTATTTTCTGTTAGAAAACAGGGCTGCCAAACTGAATGTAGGCCAGAAAGTTAGTTTTGCAATCCAGATTGCTAGGCCTCAGTTTTTTTTTTATCAACAAGGGAAGGTTCCAGTAAATTAACTAGTAAAGTGATGTTTATTTGTGTAGCCCAATATCACTTTATACATAAATATACATAAATGTTTCAATAGGCCTTACATGCCCACAGTTGCAGTTCCAAACCCAGACCTCGAAAATGTTAGCATAGGCGAAACATTGCTTAGATGGCTGGGGGTGCAATAAAGAGCTGTAGGTTGAAAAGAGGAAATTACAGAAATGAACAGGAAGTTGTAGTAGTTAATATAATGAACTCTAACAAAGAGGTTATAATACAAAAATAAGATTACATTTGGTTCAGTAATATAATTTATCTACCTATCTGAGGTGTATATGGTCAGGATGGCCATGTAATACTTTATAGAAGCAGCACTTTAAAGTCAGATGCATGTATTGGAAACTTAAGAAGAAAAGCCAGCTGAGTGGCATGTAAATGTACCTTTTAATGAATTTCCATGGACAGCTGCGTGCAGAAAACATTTTAGTCGTGTGGTTCTGATTGAATTAAATCAATTCACAGAGAGGGCACATGATTCCCTGTGTTATAATTCAAATTAAAGTGCACATGAATTACAGGTCTTCGACAGAGTTTTGTTTTAAAAGCAACCATCCGACACTTCATGGCTCTTTGATATAGAAGTCACTCACAACTGAAACAATGAAATAGGTTTGACCCCCAACTTTGAGGTTATGGTTATCCATCTCTTCTATTTTCTGTGTGTGAATGGAAGCATCCGCCAGGTTTATGTGATCCTGCTGGGCATTAGTTATAATTGCCTGAAAGAAACTCTAATCAATCACTGAGTTATGTGCTTTGTTGTCCCTGAGAGTTGTCATCTGGAGTCAGAGGGAGAGAGAGCGGCAGACACTGTGTCAGTGAGAGACACAGAGTCAAAAGGAGAGGTGCTCTGAGTGTGGTGATGACTGCTAAGTATTGTATGTTGACGTAGCTAAAGAGAGTGTGACAGGGAGCTGATGTGGGATGACGCTGATTTGTTTTGACAGACCATCAGGTAATCCTCCTTCCTCAAAAAACATTGACCTAAAATCAAGTCTCCCACTGACAAATGCCTCTCTCTTTTTCAGAATTTGTTGTTTCGGGAATGGTTTTAAGTGGTTAATTATTTACATAAACTTTACTTCTATTTAGTTTTATTCATTTATTCCTCCGGTCACAAAATATCTTCACACGTTGGAGAGACTGTTGTCGGTCTTCTAATAATGACGGAAACTGTAGACCTACAGATGAGGAAAGAAAATGGATACTTGACTTCAAATTACGAGCATCTATAAATGTAACTCAAATTAAACAATGCGTTTTTTAGCACTTCTTATGTCACATTTATAACATTTTAAACCATTTATGAATTACAGATTTAATGGGTTGTATAAAAACCAAAATAAATCTCTAAATAAAAACTCTAAACTAGGTAATGACATAGACAAACAAACATTTTTGGAGAAATGTCTCTTATCTTTCAAAATCAATGGCATCAAACATGCAATACATATTGGATACATTCAGCGAATACTCCATCTCCTGTACAGCAGGGATTCTTATACTATTCTATCCATTACCTTATCTTCGGGTCACATTAGTGAATTTAAGCAAGCTGTACTTTTGTATTGATGTTTTAAGACCATGCCATGGAGTGAGAAATTGTATTTTTTAGAAAAATCAGTATATCAGACAAATTGTTCAGACATTGTCTGCTATTGGGCGCCACTTCCAAGGACTGGTAGCTCCGCCAACTTGTTCTGCTGTCCAGTGAGAGGCTATAAAGACTAGGGCTGGGCACGTTAAAGCGTTATTATCGTGTTAATGCATTTAATTAATTAATGCCAACAATTATTTTATCACACGTTAACACATTTTTTATTATTAATACCCGCTTGTCGCTACACCTTGTGTCTGACCAGGGACACCTGGTAATGAGCATAAATGGTTTATGCTGCTCCCTAATAAAGACACATACTGTGTTTATTTATCAGGTAAAACAATTAAACGAGCAGTGCCTTTATTTATGGGACCTTTTTGCTTATGTTTGTGGTGAGTGGTCAGCATGCATCACTTGAGCGCTTTAAAACTCCCAAAATAATGTTATTGTATATCACCAAATGTCAGAGGCTGTCAGGCAGAGTTCTCGTTTTAAGGCCTACAATCCAAGTGGGACCCAGCGAACTTGAGTGTTGTGGGGCCAGAATTTTAGAGAGATGGCTTCAACTTGGCCAGGTAAACAAACAGACAAGCAAACAAACGCAATTCAGTGCGAGCAATTCTCACATGCCCATAAAATTCATTGCTCTCACTCGCTCTCTTTTTATGAGTGTCTCTGACGGCATACAAGGCCATTGGACAGCTAAACTTTTAAGCATCCTAACTTATAACACCAGCTGCAGGCAGAGACAAGCAAACTGTCAATTTACCCTTGAGGTTTAGAGCTGCTTAACGATGATTGACAGCCTGGAACCTCAAAGTCAGCCAGATTTAACATTTCCTCTTAGCCTTATTCAGGCAAATAGGCTTAAAGCATGACCCAACTTAACTTGTTATCCTCTCTCAACCTGTGGTATTGCAGATTCTTATGAAGTGATAAACATGAGTAAAAATATGAATGCCAGAAATGAGTTGCAAATTAAGAAACCTTGATCCCTGACAAAATAATTAACTTCGATGCTGGAGAATAAAAATTGCAAAATAAATTCACAAGACGGAACAATTTGCAGAAATTGATTCTTAACATAATTAATGCAATTAACACATAAATTGCACACATTTAATTATTGAAAATATATGAATATTTAACATTAATAGTTACAAAATGGAAAATGTAGTAGCATTTTGAACTGCCCAATCTTTCCAGTCAATATCCTGAAAGTGGATGAAATATGATGACTAATACTTAAAACCAATTCCTGATAGTTAATAGTACAAAAAGTACACAAAATGAGGCAATAGGGCAAGAAATATGTTTTGCTGACACCTCTTAGCGGCTTTTATCCTATTATCAATTGAAGATCCCTGTAAATGAGTTTATTGATTCTATTGCTGTCATGCTGGGGAAGGTTGATGTGATGCTACACATCAATCACTGTTAAAGTAGACAGAAATAATCTGTGTTTCCCTTTGACAAAAGCCAACAGTGGACTCTGGCTAGACCAAGGAAAACAATTCTTTGTTATTCGTCTGACCTTTAATGTGATTGTACAGCGCTGTTCACAAAGGGCAAAAACAACAAGCACTAGATTACACGTCACTCATTATTTCAAATCTGGACACAGAACATTAAACCTGTAAGGCTTTGTGGATATTAGATATACGTTTTTCCTTATATAGTATGAACTGTTCTGCTTTTTATTTTTCATATTTTTCTCTTCATGTCTACCATATTTTCTACCTTCCTATCCATCCAGTGTCTTTGCAGATTATTTGCTTACCTACTGTAACATTAACTCAGCATTCTGTAAACATACTAAGAAATCTTAGGCTTTAGAAAAGATTGCTACTTCGCAGACCAATCGGTTCACTGAATATGAACAATCCTATTCCAACAGAGTGGCTAAATGGCTGTCAGATGAAGATTACAAAATTCAAATCGGGTTGAGAGTAAGAGGTACCCTGCAGCTAAATGACAAACTTTGGTTAAATTACCATGTGTACTAGATTCAATTTCTTCTTTCTTGGATTTGTTATTGATCTTTCCAGGAAAAATATAACCTATCAAAATGTCTCCAAAAGCTATCCTCTAATGTGGTCAGACTGGGAAGCAATGTTAATTGAAGAATTTGAATTGACAATTGACCAAGGTATTCCACCAGGGCAATTAATGTAAGGAGCTACTTATGCAGTGACTGGCTCATTGTTCTCAGAAGGCAGTCTACATGGCAGACAGGCACCGAGGTGTATACGTTCGTCTCTGGTGAGGGACTAACTAAGCATAGACTTCTTTATCGCATTAAATATTCTTACAATTACTCTCTCGTCAGATTTTATAGAATGTGTGTGGGAGGAAAAGACAAAATCACCTGGCTCTATCTTTTTTGACAAATGTGAATTGATCCCTCATTATCTGGGCTGCACCTACTTCTAACCTGCCTCTCTGTGAAACTAAGTAGAGACACCAGAGATTTCAACTTATCACTCTGGCCTCAAGGCCACATTTGGCCACAGTATGTGCACGTTGGGACTCGTTATGTTGGTATTTTGATGACATTGCCATGCTCCCTTGAACCCCTCGTCCAATCAAATAAAGCCTATTTTACTCAGGGAACGTCATGAAAACTCCCTAATGTGCCTTGCAAACCTATGTCAGAATCTACCATTAATCCTTTAGACACCCCAAATTGATGATATGAAGCATGCTAAAACCAAGCACACAAAAACACTGCACTCATGCCAAGAAGCAATCTCCAAAAAGCCATATTGTATATCTATGAAGGAACAAATAGACAGCCTGAGTGAGTCTGCAGAGATAGAATGGCAGTGCATTATGTGAGTAATCCATTTTTCCAATTGGACTTTCTCATCTTTTGTCACTCAATATGCACTGGAGGAGATGCAATAAGTAAACAGCAGACCACACTCACTTGTTCTTATCTGTTTTAAGGAGACTGGGCAGCCCACTTTCCTCAAGTAATTTATTTGTTTTCATGGCAGTTACATTGGACGAGTACCACTGACGAGCGTAGAGGTTTTGGGAAGTGGACCTAAATTATTTTGCATAACCATTAATGGCTGCTGTTAAATATTATATCACAATCTGGACAAATAAGGACAACTTGAGAAACAAAAGTGATAGAACATATTCCCTGACATGATACTGTATCAGTGCTCAGTTACATACAACATTAAATATCTTCATCAAAGGAAGCATGAGGACATTTTGGCATGAAGTCATCATTTTCTCAGGTCACATCAGGTGCTACAAGTCTTCCTTCTCTGCCAGCTTCCAGCCTATGAGCACATTTGTGTTCATTAGGGCATCTGCCCTTACTGGGAGCACAGCAGCTGGAGGAGTGGTGAGGGAGTGTATTTCTTCTGTGCAAACTAGGCGTCCCTGAAATGGTATCACAATATATTATATATATTTTCACTTTGTACTCGCATTGCTTTATACAGCAGTGAGATTTTTGATGCAGACTGTTATTGTATAAATTAATAGAATGGTTTACTGCAGATATATACAAATATGCTCGTTGAAGTAAGTCCTCTGTAAGGTGTCATTAAGCTTTTATTTACTGTTGATGGCAGAGCATGTTTCACTTCCCCTGCCATACTTTGCCATTGTGGCAACAGTATATTCACCTCCACTGGTCTTAAATTTGTAACATCACTCCTGTGCTGCTCGAAGCATCTGTGCAACTTCTGGATGGGTACAGCTTTATTGTCACAATCCATTTTCTTTTAGACTTTTAACAGAAATCTTGTGATAATTTGCAGCTTCCACTACAGGAAACATGGAGGTAGTTTCCTCTAAATAGTTCAGCTACCTGAAGGCTGCTCTTTTCCATTCTGCTCGTATATTGGTGTCATTAGCATTTTATCAATGACGCAATGAGAGAAAAGGTCGACTTTGTGTGAAAATCAATTACCTTTTAACTGCCATCATCTCCCCTTGTAATGGATCATTGGGATTAAAAAAATCAGTATTTTAACATCGCATTTATTTTGCTGATCAATTGAAAATAAAACAGGCAACAGTCTATAATCTGTCAGAGATTTATTTTACTCTCTGAAAAAAGTAATGAAGTTAAAATTTAAGCAACCAGTGGTGTAAGGAGGAATCAAGTGCCAAGTAGACCTACTAATGTATTTCTTATATCTGCAATGGCCACCCAAGGAAAAAGTCACCCTCTCCTTTGTTTTTCCTCATCACTCACTGTCTCTTTCTTTCTCTCACTGCCGCTTTCATTGCTTTCATTTTGCTTTTTGTGTCTGGCCCTTAGGTGGCTCTGCAGTAAATGCCAAAGAAATTACACAGAAAAACAAACCTTAAACATGACTGCACCATAGGACTGCACACACAATAACAAAGAGGTGCACAGATTGGGGGCACATACACACAGACAAAATAATAAGTTACACATTGTTTTGTTTTTTTCCACTGAGCCAATTTGGGAACACGGGGCTCAACTGTACCATGCTCTTTTTCAGCCTGTCCCTCCTCTGTTTAATAGTTAGACTGGCACTGTGCGCTATCGACTGTGGTATGACAGGATCCAGCGCAAGGATTGCAAGGAAATTGAAAAAAGCCAGAGCTGGTCAGTTAGACAAATGAGAAGGCCCCTGGCAGCTTTAAATCTCTATGATTATAGAGTGTCCCTGATGCTGCGACCACACACTGAATAAAACTTCTGATCTAAAACACATACACAGGCAGTGAGACAAAAGTTTTGACAAATGCAACTGCACATACATAGACATGTCTGCACATAGGTAAAACACACTTTTTCTTTCTGTTACTATTTGTTTTCCAATTCCCATCACACACACGCAAACAAGCAAACCTGCTGGATCAAAGTAACGTGCCCCCCCCCAGGTTTTAGAACCTGGTCTTTATTAAGGGCACTATTTTCTTTCCATGCCTGACACACTGTGGAAATGGATAGAGTCCATGTCTTTAGTTGGTTTATTTTCTCACCTTTTAATTCTTGTGAAGTCGTTTCTCCAAGGTTTTTAATCATGGTGTCATTTTACTCAATTGTCTGTTTTCCCTTTTCTAGGATGCTAGTGACCAGAAAGCTACAGAGTTGAATTAAATATTTTTATTTCTTTACTCCCAGGCTAACTGGAATGAATATTCCAGCACCCATCATCAGCAACAAAAACTGGTTACGGCTGCATTTTGTGACAGAGAGCAACCACCGCCACAAAGGCTTCAGGGCTCAGTATCAAGGTAAGACATGATTACTTCATTTGCACATCGAAATAGATGGCCCCCTACTTGAATAAAAAGGTATCATCATAGAAATAACACACTGTAATTACAAAACATGTTTTTGATCTTTGTTAACTGAATATTAAACAGTTTGATTAATACCCCCTCTGTAGAGGGCATGAAGGCTTTTTCTGCTCCAAACCACTGACTTCAAAGGACCTTGTTAATCAAAAATCTGAGAGATAAAGACTGTACATACTTTGCCCCTTATAAAAACTCAGCTCTGGCAACTCAATAATCCATTACCCTGACATTGTTCTTTGGCATATGTATATGTGCTGCATATACTAGGGTATACCGTAAAGGCTCCAAGCCAGATATGAACCCTGCAACTTTACCATAAACATCTCTATAAACATATTCAGTAACATGCATGCGAGGCAACTTATTGGAAATCAACTGCATTGCATATCTCATCTATTGCAGTGCATTGTTGTGCGTTAAAGCAATGTTTAAAATGTATTTGTTATTTATGATGTAAAGGGCAAATATTTTTTTAAGCAAAGACAGGCACTGAGAGGGTTTTGTTGCACAGTACACTCCTGAGCAAATAACAATCCTTATCACTAAATAGATTCACATCCTAATTGTGTTCATCACAGGTTGAATTAACAAGTTGACCTACAGTGTCGTTCAGAGGAGAGCCTTTGTCTCAGTTTGTTTTCAAATTCAAATAGCCTTGTTTTTGCTTAAAACAACATTCATTGCTTTTGATTATTCTGTTTAAACTTCAAAATGATGAGAGCCACTTGCATCACCTGGCTTTTGTGTGCAATCTGGCCCCTGCTGTGTTTAATTAGACTGCCTTAAGATGTAGCAGTGCAGGCCTTGGGCTGCTCTTTGATTCTGCGTGGTATTTCCCCTCAATAAGCTAAAACCATTAAATCTGCTCTGACCAATCAATTTCCATCCACTGTTCATTATGTCCAAGTTATATGAACAAACAAACATGAGAAACCAATATAGGTTTTATAAAATTGCCAGGGCTATCTTTAGGAATGCATCAGAGCCTTAGGACTAATTTCTTTTGTAAAAGCACACCAGTAGCAATTACATTTTGATGTTCTTCGTAGGACCAAGTATTATCCAGAGAAAGAAACACTTGTACTGTATCTTCTCACATCTAATACTGTAACTTCTTTTATCTAATGAACTC
Source organism: Micropterus dolomieu (assembly GCF_021292245.1). Lineage (NCBI taxonomy): Eukaryota > Metazoa > Chordata > Actinopteri > Centrarchiformes > Centrarchidae > Micropterus > Micropterus dolomieu. Next base: position 24,006,948 of record NC_060152.1, on the reverse strand, counting down.
TTTCTATTGCTCTCGACCAGTGAAAAGCTCTGGAGAGCTTAAATCCAGAGGGGTAAAATTATTACCAGGAAAGGACAACACTAACAAACTGTCTTTGAGTAAGTCTTTTATTTTTCTTATGCAACTGTTTTCATTGTTTTTTTTGTTTGTTTGTTTGTTTATGTAGGGCTTGCGTTCTGGGTCTTTGTTTCATTCTTGTCTCTTTTATTTTGCTGCATCATTTGGTGAAGGAATTAAGCTACAGTACTAGATTTTGCAGAAGTGCAGTCTCTTTCTTTCTGATGACCTATTTCCCCTGCTGTCTTGGACTTCTCTGTCCTGACAGAAATGAACTCAGTTAGATCAGGCCTAGTTATATATGTATATGTAGTGCAGCAAAATGTTAAATTTGATAATTTTCAGTCGGCCAAAATCCCCTCCTTCATTCTGTACTATTTAAGCAATACCTCAGATTGACTTATGTTCATGCACTGTGTGATCTACACACACAGCCGTCAAGGTTGAGTGACCACTCACTTGTCAGATGATTTGTGTACACTTCAGACTGAAGCAAATATATTCTAATTGCTTGCGGATCTCTGTCATTAACATAAATCTAGAACACAATTCCCTCTAACTCCACAGTGCACTAAACACTTAAGTGATAACAGGTTGTAATCTTTATTACCTTATGTGTCATAGATTCGGTATTGCATGGAGAGATAATTAATGCAGAGGGCTGTAATCTTTTCTACGAGAGAATACTGTATATCATTTAAAAGACTACGAAGAGACGCTTCATATGGCGTGTGGATTCATTGCATATTATTGAACCGTAATATAACTGTAATATAACCCTCAACAATTAACTTCAAAGCTAATGAACTTCCTGAAAGAAGTCAACGAAGAAAACACATGCTGGTAGAGTGTCTCACATTAAAATGGAAGGGTCTTTGTGTGTGTGGGGTGATGTCTTATTGCTAATATTACAACAAACCTTAACGATAATTACTATACTACATATTTCATGAATTTCATTTCCAGTGCATGCGGTCTTTGATTTACAGATCATAATGTGAGGGGGAGATGAGCTTGTTAAAAGTTAGAACACAGAAAAACACTCAACTATTTTCCTATTCCCAAGCCACCTCTCTACATTCCTACCATAGTAAAGGCCATATTCTATATGAAACCATATCTAAAAGGCTTTTTTTAGGCAATTGATAGTTGAAGGTTATTTAATCTTCTTAGTCCCTGTTGAGCACAGATATATGTCCTTCTTTTTTGTCTAGCTCAGGTAAGAGAGGTGCATTTACCCTTGGCACTCACTCTGATATCACAAAACATGAGTGTGTATTCACAACAGTGCTGCCAAATAACTGGCAGTTGAAAGTCTCTGACATTGAGAGATGAGGTCGATTTGTCTAACTACGTGATTCATGGAACCAAATGCTGTTGCCAAACATAACCAGTGAACATTCAGACAGAGTTAGCTACTATTCAAGTGCTTTTCACTGCAGTGGGTGTTTTTTTTTTTTAAGAACGTACGGTGCTTTGAAAATTAAAGTGTCTCTCTCACAACGTTCTTGGTCCTTCTCTTTCTCACTCAGTGAATGAAGGAGGAATCAAACAGGTGTCTAATTACTGCCCTGACCCAGGGGAGCCTGAGAATGGCAAACGAACCGGCTCCGACTTCAGGTGAGTTGGTGCTGCAGCAGCTGAAGCGGCGGAGCTCAGATTTGTGCAGAGGGGAGTTAAGTAGCGGGACAACATGCTCTGCATCCAATTTCAGCAGTATGACATGCAGCATGTTCCAAGTGTAACTGTCACATTCTATTAAGTCAACAAAATCTGTGTGTGCATCCCAGTTTCTAATCTTGTTATGTCAACCTGCATCAGTTTTGGAACTTTGTTATATTAGAATCACATATCACGTAGTGTTTGATCTATTTACCAGAGTCATGGACTTGTCATGGAAATCTTTTTGCGAACATTGTACAATACAGTCTATTTTCTTTTCATGAACCAGACCCATTACACTTTGAGGAGACAAAACTTTCAGACTATTTACTTAAACATGTAGCAGTCTTTGATTACAATTTATTCTTATACAGTGTACAGAATGCTACATAGTGAACTCTTACAGCTTTAGAAACCTTCTCTAGTTCTAAAAATGAACCAGTTGGATCTTAAGATTTGGCCAACTGCAACAGTTAAACACACAGTATGCAATTAAGGCAATTATAGTCTTCATTTGTGAACAACTGCCATTGCCAATGGAAATCTATTTGACATGAATCAGGGAGAAATCATGTTCACAGACAAGGTAATGTATTAAAGTTTTATTCACGTTACATTTAGTCACGTTCACAGACTTCCTTCCTCACTCTCTGACGTATCTCATGTTTCTATGGAGGTTATTGCAACTAAAAGGGGTGATGGGCATATGAAATCTGTGACAGGCGACCAAATAAAATGCACCGTTATCTAGAAAAAAATTACGTATTTCTGTGTTTGAACATTTTTGGAAACATTTGGAATAATGTAAGTACACAACTCATCAACATATATAACATAGGTCTAGATATTTTAGTGCAGACATTTTGTACCTTTATGCCCGTGCTCAGGTCCCTGCACAACTGAGTGCATGTTTCTTTTTTCACGTAAATAAATACCCTCCTGTGTCTAAGATCACTCTCCACTTGACTCTATTAGCTCTAATTTGGAATATATTTTATGTCTAGCATTTACATATGAACACAAGTGAGGTTTATTTGCAAAAAATGCTCACTGCATTATGCATCATTGTTTCTTATTAGGTCCACTGAATTTGATATATTGCTGCACTGAGCAATGCAAAGCTGCAATGAATGATGGGGGGGAAAAATATGGATAGCACTTTATAATAACTACACACTATAAAGCATTAGTTAAGCATTAGTAAATAAGAAATTCATCATTTATAAAGCATTATTCATACATTAATACACATTAGTAATAATTCATAAACACAGTTATAATGTTTTATTCTTTATCCACACACTATGAAGCAGTTAAGTATTAGTACATTTTTAATTCATCATTTATAAACCATTGTTCTTTCATTAATACACAAGTTATTTATAAACATAGTTATACATGTTGTATTCTTTATTAATAAGCTCATCTATAATGTGCTTAATAATTGTATTTTCTTACTTTATATATGATCGGTTCACTATTTATAAATGAAGTATTATTTTAATGACAAACCATTTATGTATGAGTTGTTAATGGTTCATAAGATCATTTGGAAAGTTTAAGAAAATCATTACATAACTGGGTGTTTTTTGATACTTTCCCACGGAAGAGTATAAACAACCTAAGCATAACTCGTAAATCTACTAGTGGCAAAGCCCAAAGGATGCTACTAACTTTACTGGGTAAAAGCCTCACCGTTACAGGCCTGGTACTGTTTCTCTGAACTCCTCATGAAAACTCCAGAGATCTGCTGTGCGCTTCCAGAGATCTGCTGTGATTGGACCAACAAAAGGTTGCTTGGATGGTCCATTGAAAGACACCAATTAGATAAATATAGATAGATATTCTCTAAACATTTGTTAATAAAGTATTTCATGATTAATTCAGGTAGTTACAAAGCATTTACTAGTTGTTAGTAAGTACATTGTGTGAGCTCATGTAAAGTGAGGACTATCTATGCCTTACAAAGCATTTACAGATGATATTGTGACACACAAGAATCAGTTATCTTCTGAACAGAAAAAGAAAACGGACACAACACAAAGGGATACAGAACATATTATTTATTACAAAATGCCTTTCACCCATTCATTCACAAAAAACACTAGCGTAGAACTTTGGCTAACTTACCAACCTAGGTTCTGAGAAGTCGTGTAGGGGAGAGAAATACTGTGTGTGATTAAAGAACAGTGGGGAGGTTTATTACAGAGCCTTTAATACTCTCATAGTGCATCAACCATGTTTGAAACAATCCCCAGAATAAGAAGAGCTCTTTCATAAAAAATACAATTTTAAAAAGTGTCCAGTGTCTTTCAGTTATTTGTATCTCTACCTGGGCAGGATAATGAACGTGTGGTGGATCTTTCTTATCTGCCAGTGTCCTGTAATCTGATGTGTCAGTCCTGTTGAATGGGATCAGAAGCAGTTTGCCACACCGCGGTCCGATCTCATCATACAGGGACTCGCTGCCATCTGCATCCAGCGAAGACTTGACCTCTAAGTTACAATCCAGGGTCTCAAAAACCAGTTTGCACATATAGTGCAGAATAAATCAGATAAATCATCACAGTCAATGTTCTTCAAATAAGATCTCATCCCGTTTGTCAACTCAATATCATCACCCTGTTGTCTAGGGACTCTCTTAAGTTTTACTTTGTTATAACGTTACCAAAGATTTATAACTTTACCAGGTAACATTTAAGCAAGACATCGATACCGTTACTATGAATTAATTTAATTTCTCCATCTCTTACATTACATTAAATTACAACCAAAAAATACTGAACAGAGTTTAACCGTTACACATTTTAGTCAAGGAAATTATCTTTAACACATATTATCATAAATACTGTAAATAAAAATACCTCTGTAGGTACTACATTTGCTTACACATCCAAAAGTACCTCCAGAGATTAGTTTGAAACCAGGACACAGCAAAATACTGTTGAACAGTTCACGACATCGCGTTCACAACATCCTCCAACTGCTTTAACTTACAGTAACATGGTTTTAACCCGCCCATTTAAGCTGCATCACGCTCTCTCCTGAAGGTTACAAACTTTACTCACCGGAGTTTCCAGGGGGGAAAAACTCCTTCGGCAAATGACGGCATTCAAAAATCCCGAGTGATGGTGTCTTTACACTTAAGACCCGCTTCTGGGCCCGTGTGATCGCGTTTTTCCAACTGCGTCTTAGCCTGCTTCTCTCTGTTCTTCCTCGGTGCGGTCTGGCGCCAAAGTGCAAGACTGTATGGCTGCAGCCTGGAGCCTCCCGTCTCGTGCCCTCTCGCGTGGTGCCTTCCGCTAGTTTCTACGGTGCAAAATAAAAACTCACGTCTGGTTCGTTCTGTCTTCCTCCTACTTTGGTGTTTTTGAACTGAATAGTTACGGCAATCATGCGAATGGATAAAATACTTAATAAAATATCTGCTGCTTATCCTGTGTATGTGCCAACTAAACAACACACGAATAGAATAGAATAAGCAATTGTATTTGCAGCGATTTGCCTATTAAGTGTGGAAACAATATAGAACATATAAACAAAAACGAGTCTTGGAGAGAGTACAACATGTTTATTATTTAGTTCTTCATTAGCACTGTCCTCCCGCACATTGGCAGAAATTGCTGCAGGATCCAGGGTCACCTCTTCCATCGTACCCTGTGTTTATAAGAAAAACAGAACAAAATCATACTCTTGATCTGCTCTCATACAGTGTTTAGATTTGTTTTTGTTTCAGACAGTCTTTTTTGTTAGCAACAAGCATACTCAGCACAGTTGTTTTTTTAAAAGACACTGATGTATTCCTTAGGTAAAATCAAAAAAAGAAACCACTAAAGTCTGTTATCATAAATTGGTATAGGTAACAAGTTAGTGTTGAGCTAATATTCGCTAACAAACGTCTAATTGAAACGCTCTCGCAGTTTAAAGTGTTAAATTCATCGCAGGTTTCATCACATAGGTTAACGTCAGGGACACAACAATAACACCCAGAAATATGCAAAAAATGTATGGCCAAATATATATATTATATATATTTATATGTTTTTAATTGATTGCATGAATGAACTCACCCGTGACTCCGACACTTTTTCCTTCTGCTTCTGCTGCTTCTTCTCTTGATTAACACCAGATTGCAAACAACGTTTAGGTGCATACCGCCATCTACTGTACAGGAGTGTGTAACACACATAATTCGCGATTTTCATTTTGACACTTGAAACTACGTTTAAAACAATCTTTCTACCAGATTGCTGGAATAGCATTATCATTAGCACGACAGTCTTAAGTTATCAGTTCAAAACACCGAAGAACGAGGTAGAAATAGAGAACAATACGCGAGCTTTTATTTTGAAATGTAGACGGGAGGCTCCAGGCTGCAGTCAAACCCTAAAGTGAGCGCACACGGCAGGGACTACTGGATGCGCCAAGGGTCAAAATAGCGCTGCTTTAAGGCCCGTATTTTTTTTTTTATGTGGGCTACAGTCTATGGTAAGGAGGAGACATGGTTGAGAAGGGCGGCTTGACCAGAAACCATACTTTCACTTTTTTCCTGTGTTAACCACAAAGTCAATATTGAGTTTTTTTCTTCGGTTGCGTATGGAACAGAAGTAACGTTCGGTTTCAAAACGTTATTCACTAGTTTTATTTTGAAAGCATAACCGGACGTTTCGTATTTATTGTTGCTAACTTGACCGCCGAGACGTCCAAAAACTACACTAAAGAGGTGTTAAGGTGTTAACCCAGGCCGTAATAAAGCTGAGATTAAGAAGCCTAATGTTTTGTATGGCCTAGATAGTCCTTACTTTAGAGAGAAAATACTTGTGATAAACGGTGAGGTTTTTACCCAGTACAGTTAGCTGGGGCATCTTTCCGGTAGTCTAGCATCCTTTGGGCTTTTTCACTGGTAGATTTACGAGTTATGCTGAGATTCTTTATACTCTTTAGTGGGAAAGTATCAAAAAACAGGCAGTTATGTAATGATTTTCTTAAACTTTCCAAATGATCTTATGAACCATTAACAACTCATACATAAATGGTTTGTCATTAAAATAATACTTCATTTATAAATAGTGAACCGATCATGTATAAAGTATGAAAATACAATTATTAAGCACATTATAGATGAGCTTAATAAAGAATAATGTATAACTGTTTATAAATGACTTACTAATGTGTATTAACGTAAGAACAATGGTTTATAAATGATGAATTAAAAATGTACTAATACTTAACAACTGCTTCATGGTGTGTAGATAATAAAGAATAAAACATTTAACTGTATTTATGAATGACTTACTAATGTGTATTAATGTATGAACAATGCTTTATAAATGATGAATTCCTTATTTACTAATGCTTAACTAATGCTTTATAGTGTGTAGTTATTAAAAAGTGCTACCAAAATATGAATTTGATATTTTATCAGAAGTCATTGTTATGTTATCTTCTCAGCATTGGAGCAACTGCTCAATTTACCTGTGATGAAGACCATGTGCTGCAGGGTTCAAAAACGATTACCTGCCAGCGCGTAGCCGAAGTCTTCGCTGCTTGGAGCGACCACAGACCCGTCTGCAAGGGTGAGCGAGGCTCCTGAAGAGCTAATAAAACAGTTTGATTAAGGCAGTGCCTCTGGATATAGGCTCTATGCAGATAGAGGAAAGTTCATTTTTGTTAATTATGTATGAAAGCCTCTGCTGCAGCACTCTACTTTGCCATTCCAAAATGCGCTGCCGGTTTTTCTGTTTCATAATACCTGGAGCACCTTTTAGAATTTGATTAATGGAAAAGCAGCTAATAGACCTTCTCTCTACTTGTGCAAACAATATATTACCTTTCTGTCAAATTACAATGCAGGAGTTATTGCTCTGCTTTCTGAGCATATTAATTGTGAATTTAACGTTCATAGGACTGACTTTTAGGTTTTGTAGTGATGATTATTATTCTATGTGTGCTGTATATATGTGTATATATATTTTTTAAATGATATTTTGAATTGTCTGCGTCTTTAGGCTTATTTCTTTTTATTGTATTGCAGTGAAAACATGTGGGTCAAACCTACAGGGACCTTCTGGAACTTTTACATCTCCTAACTTCCCTATTCAGTATGAAAGTAACTCCCAGTGTGTGTGGATCATCACGGCCAGCGATCCAAACAAGGTAGTACAATAGAGTCGGGGGTTTTCTTTGAGTTCGTAGTATTCTTACTCTTTGACCAAGTCTAATGAAAACCTACCACAACTGTTGTCGTGTGAGGACCCAACAATAACAGGCCTTTGGATCCCTAATCATTATTCCCATCTTCACTAACAAAACACACAGTCACTAGTACAACAGTACAACTTTTGCGCACCACAACTGACTTCATTGCAGCCAGGATTCCTTTAGTGTTTATTTTTCAGGAGATTTTTCGCACAGATTTTTCGCACTGAATTATCCCCCAAAACAAACAGACCTGGTGATTAAAACCGGTAGAAGCACTGAATAAAGCAGTTTCATGTTAGAAATCACTGTTTCTCCAACGCCGTTCGGCGGACACTGGATGCTGCGAGCCCTAGCAGCTGCTTCTAACATTGCTCATTTGTTTCTCTGATAACTTAAGATCCAGATATCCAATGGATAAAATCCTTCAGCTGGTTAAAATATATAGTTAAAAACGACAAAGATAAAAGATAAAGTGGCTTAAAATGGCGTAAAGAGTCAATTTATGCCTCTTAGAAATTTATGGTAGAAACACGATATTTGAAAAAGATTTGTGTAAGAGTATTGATGTCAACTAAGTGCACCAAACTTTTTTTTTTCAGTGTTGTGGCTATATGCAGTATTGTAACGATTCAAACATAGTTTTTTGGTGTAAAGAATCAATTTATGCCAGCTCTATATCTATCTATCTATCTATCTATCTATCTATCATAATATAATAATAATCTTTATTTGTAGAGCACTTTTCAAAAACAAGTTACAAAGTGCTTTAACAAGTGTAAAGACAATAATACAAAAACAATACAAGATAAAAGCATGAAAACATTGAAAAGACTAAAATACACGTTTAAGATAAATATAAAATTAGTAAAATAGAATAA
>NC_060152.1:23943689-23998130 GCF_021292245.1 Micropterus dolomieu | reverse complement strand
TAGTAATAATAATAATAATAATAATAATAATCTTTTTGAATTTGTAGAGCACTTTTCCAAAACAAGTTACAAAGTGCTTTAACAAGTGTAAGACAATAATACCCAAAAAACAATAATACAAAAACAATACAAGATAAAAGCATGAAAACATTGAAAAGACTAAAATACACGTTTAAGATAAATATAAAATTAGTAAAATAGAATAAAATAAAAGGGATAAAATAAAGTCAAATAAGATCGGGAAAGGCTCTCCTATAAAAGTATGTTTCAGCCGACCTGATTTCCTCGGGCAGGCTGTTCCAGAGCCTCGGGGCCCTGAAAGCAAACGCTCTGTCCCCTTTAGTTTTCAGTCAAGACTCTGGAACAGACAACAGACCTCTGCCCGAGGATCTCAAGGTATGTGCTGGTGCGTATGGGACTAAAAGGTTAGAAATATAACAAGGCGAGAGGCCATGAAGAGCTTTAAAAGTAATCCATAGAATTTTAAAGTCAATTCTAAAACATACTGGGAGCCAGTGTAATGAAGCTAAAATAGGAGTAATGTGGTCATATTTATTTATATATTCTTTATATATAAAAAATAAATAAATCCCTACATCAGAAAACTCTCTCCTTCCTGCACTGTAGGGCATTTGTCAAGGCATCCCCTTCCTGGATACGTATTTGTGTATGCATCTACAATCCAAGGACAAGATGTTAAAAGGTTACATAGAATATGCATGTATTTTGACTTAGGTTCATTGTAACTGTCCCTCATTAATGTACATAGAAGTCACGGATTGCTTTTCAGTTCTCACTAGACCACCATTTTGACCGTGGCTGTCTGCAATTGAGCGATTTGCTTCATTCATTTGGAGTAACAGAAATGGAGAGAAATAAAGATTGAATGGGACCAGCTCTTCCCCAGTGAAGAGGTCAAAGCTGTTTTCCTAATGGTCATTACTGCACTCCCACATCAAATCTGGCTCTCTATTGGTATTCCAGTGAGTCATACATACAGGGGCGTCAACTAAGTGGTATCCTGCTAATAAACAATAACTAACCAACTAGCACTCATTCAGAACTCACTAGGACTGGCAAGTACCATAGCTTTGTGCCACCGTGCCCTCTGTTAGGCAAACAAGCTCCTGACTTGGCACTGAAACTTGGTCCATTAGTGTTATTATGGTAATTATGCTTATGCGTGCATTGTAATAGGCTGTTATGCATGGATATTTTGCAGGCACTGTCCTCCCCATGGCCAGAGAAAGGGATGCTTAGGATGAGCAAGCAGCTGTCATATGTTTGTCATCAGCAGATGTGACACTCATGTCATTACAACATCCTTTCTTTCCATCACTAATCCATGTAGGCAAAGTGTAGGCTGAGATAATGTGGCTTTATTTTATACTGTCTCTGTAATAGTCTCAATTTTACATGATTATTATTAGTGTAAGCAGCTCTTGCTAGTGCAATCAGTTAATATGTCATCTTTTATGATATGTACATTTGTTAAGGGGGGAAAAAAAAGATACACCAGTGACAGCTGACAAAGATGTCTCGTGGGTGAATGCAGACAGGCAATTAAAAATTATGGACTCTTAAATTTGCCTTGCCATGATTGGTTGTTAGTATTTGATTTGTGCTCTAAAGTAAAGTGAAGAGATGCTGCTGTCAGTTTCTATATTGCTTTGAAGGATGTTTGTGGTGTCCTTTGTTTGTGGGGGTACATGGCCTGGACAAGCGCTATATGTCTATAAACGGTCAAAAATTTGATGTGAGCTGAGTTTTATGTTTGCCTTCCAATTTATCTTGATGCCATTGTTGATTTGAGTTTTTGAGGTAGTGCATAATTCATAAAAGTACAAGCCAAAAGGCGATATTATGCAGCCATCTGAATTATAAGATTGGAGGAAGTCTTAGGTTTTTACAGCATTGTTTGATCAAACATGTTGCTGTCGGCTTGCAAAAATGTATAAGACATTACGTAGGCTTTTATCTACATAGGCTTGCCTCTTTCAGTTTAGCTGTCTGCAGAAACACAGAAATGAGCAGCCATCTTATGAATTTCATATAAATAAAACTTGAGAATCATTTGGAATAACTGCTTATCACATTGAGAGGGTTTGGCTTATATAAATTAATACCATGAATAAGGTGGAGACAGTAAATTTGAACCAGTTGGGCACAGTTGAGTGTAAAGATAATGGTATTCAAGGGCAGATGTTGGGGCTTTGAGCTTTGTAGTTCATTAAAGTCTATAAAATATTGCTGAAAGACAAATTGTCAACATGATATGTACACCAACTATAAGCAGTCTACTTTGACAGACATGGTATTGTTTCTAAATCTTACAACTGCTCATGCATAAGCACTGCCATGCTGCATGTTGACACTTGTCAAATGACAGATTATAAAAGTGACTTATATTTTATTACAGGTTATTCAGATCAACTTTGAAGAGTTTGACCTAGAAATTGGGTACGATTCGCTAACAATCGGAGATGGAGGGGAAGTAGGTGATTCTAAAACAATAATACAAGTGTAAGTACTACATAAAATACTTCATGGATGTATATTGTACTATAATATTGCTTATGCAGTCAAATATGTTGCACGTTGGTTATATCTACATTTTGTTAGATAATGTTGTGAAGCTACAACATACAGAGATAGCACCATTATAATAAGGGCTTGCTTTGTTGCAACAAACTTTGTACTGCCTTATAATTACTGTGATGCAACAGTATATAATTTACAAAGTACATAGTCTTTTTAAAAAGGAAATTTTTAAAATAACACTGAGTGATGATCTTTGAGAAGTGGGTTACCATAGTAGCTTTCTTTTGTTGCCCTATCTGCAGCCTGACTGGAAGCTTCGTCCCAGACCTGATTGTCAGCATGTCCCATCAGATGTGGCTTCATCTCCAATCTGATGAGAGTGTGGGCTCGATCGGCTTTAAGATCAACTATAAAGGTACACAGACATTAGAGCTGATATCATCTCTCACTGTCTGCATTCATGTCTGTGACTGTTTTCTTCAGTAAAGCAATGAGTCAATTTTCCTGCCCGCCTTTCTGTCCTTCTATCTGTCTATCTGCCTGTCTCTCACTCTCTCCTGTCTTTCCCTCAAAGAAATGCTTCCTTAACTGGGCTCTCAGAGTTTTCACCTGGACCTTTATAGATAATGTTACAGGGGAAAAAAGTACCTCAAAGTACATGGCTTGATTTAATTCTTTACTTTCCCCCCATTCCCCTCTTTGTATCCCTCTTTCCTCCTCTCCTCCCCTCAACCACAGAAATTGACAAAGAGAGTTGTGGTGACCCTGGTACACCGCTGTATGGCTACCAAGAAGGTAGTGGCTTTTTAAATGGAGATATTCTGCGCTTTGAATGCCAGTTTGGATTCGAGCTCATTGGGGAGAGGATGATAACCTGCCAGAACAACAATCAGTGGTCGGCTAATATCCCCATCTGCATATGTGAGTCCAATACATGCTTTTTATTTATGACAGCAAATGAAGCAATTACTTATGCGTTTGGAAAGTTCACAATGACACTAGGCTATTGGAGGATTCATTACAGTGTTTTTAAATGACCATGCAGTGTATTGTGTGTAAACGGCAATATACATAATCTACAATGGGGAAATTCATAGCATGTGGTTGACTTGTTATTTGGGGTTGATTTGAAAGAGAAGAAAGTAGGGTAAATACTGTTATGCTACATAAATACGCAGTGTCCTTTCTGAGGAAGACCTAAACCCCTCTAGTGAGTTTCACCAGTTTCACAATACCCAACCCATATCCATAACAAAAATCTAGTCTTCTTCTAATTTCTGTGTCCACTGGGACAGTGTGCAGTATTCCAGTCTGCCTATATTGCTGGATGTCTGTATTTTTGTACACAAACTCCAAACTGCACCATCCATATCCTTACAGTTTCATGTTTCTCTGACTGCTCAACACCCATGGGAGCAGTGCTGTCTCCTGATGCTGAGCTAATTATACAGTACTGACATTGTTCTGTACTGAACTTTGCACCCGATCGTGTCATTGCAGAATCCGCGATTGTCATGTGACCAGTGAAAGTTGCTGTAAAACAAATTGCCTCCCCTGGGATATTTAAGTTTTTTAATCATTACTTATATATTTCACCCCCTCTGTCACCCAGTCCCCTGTTTCTCCAACTTTACCGCTCCCATGGGGACAGTGTTGTCTCCTGACTACCCAGAGGGCTATGGAAACAACCTCAACTGCGTGTGGCTGATTATCTCTGAGCCTGGCACCAGAATCCACTTAGCCTTCAATGACTTTGACCTGGAGCCTCCCTATGACTTCCTCACTATCAAAGATGGGGACCAGTCAGGAGCCACAATACTAGGACGCTTCTCAGGGGCCGAAGTTCCTTCCCACCTGACGTCCAACAGCAACGTGCTGCAGCTGGAGTTTCAGGCTGATCACTCTATGTCTGGGCGGGGGTTCAACATCACCTATAGCAGTAAGGGACTGTTTGATATAGTTAATTCAAATGTATCATATCATAGTACAGCATTTATAATCCAATAATTTCAATTACCATTTTTTTAACCAACAAAATGAGAATTATACACTTACCGCCCACTTTATTAGGTACACCTTGCTAGTACCGAGTTGGACCTCCTTTTGCTTTCAGAACTGCCTTAAGTCTTCGTGGCATACTTTTAACAATGTGTTGGAAACATTCCTCAGAGACTTTGGTCCATATTGACAGGATAGCATCACGCAATTCCTCAAATTTGTCAGCTGCACATCCATGATGAGAATCTCCCATTCAATCACATCCCAAAGGTCCTCCTATTGGATTGAGATCGGGTGACTGTGGAGGCCATTGGAGTACAGTGAACTCACTGAATGTCATGTTCAAGAAACCAGTTAGAGATGATTTGAGCTTTGTGACATGGTGCATTATCCTGCTGGAAGTAGCCATCAGAAGATGTGTACACTGTGTCATAAAGGGATGGGCATAGTCAGCAGCAAAACTCTGGTAGGCTGTCACATTTAAACAATGCTCTGTTGGTACTAAGGGGCCCAAAATGTGCCAAGACAATTTCCCCAACACATTACACCACCACCACCAGCCTGAACTGTTGATACAACGCAGGATGGATCCATGCTTTCATGTTGTTTACACCAAATTCTGACCCTACCATCTGAATGTCGCAGCTGAAATCGAGACTCATCAGACCAGGCAACATTTTTCCAATCTTCTGTTGTCCAATTTTGGTGAGCCTGTGCGAATTGTAGCCTCTGTTTCCTGTTGTTAGCTGACAGGAGTGGCACCCGGTGTGGTCTTCTGCTGCTGTACCCCACCTGCTTCAAGGTTCGACATGCAGTTCAGAGATGGTATTCTGCATACTATTTGTGTTAACAAGCAATTGAACAAGTATACCTAATAAAGTGGCCGGTGAGTGTATATAGTAAAATGCACACAAATGACATCTTATAATTGTACCTGTAATTTGTGTGAATGTGCATGTTCTCTGTTCTTAAACATACTCTTATCCTTTTGTTCTGTCTAAAATGAAAGCTTTAAGGGGAAATTATAGTACATTGCACTATAGTTGCCTTAACAAAACAAAAAGCATAGTTTAGGACAGTGTATACAGTGCCTTTCTCTTGTGCCTCATTGCCTAATACAACGCCATCATAATTATCTTTGTTGTGGTGAAGGCACAACAAGCTCTGAAGACAACATACTGTCACCCTCAGGTGTAGAGAGCAGACCTATGTAAGGTTTTCTTTTTTTCTCTCCTACGGACAGCTACATCCATTTCCCTTATCTCCCGACTCCTCAAAGACCCCATTTCTCATTCACACAAGAGTGTTTGTCACTAGATCTTGTTCCCTTTCTTTTCATAACAAGCTTTCGGGCGTAATGAGTGCCCTGACCCTGGCATACCGTTGAATGCCAGGCGCTTTGGGGACAGTTTCCAATTGGGGAGCTCCATCTCTGTGGTTTGTGAGGAGGGCTTCATCAAGACGCAGGGGGCTGACACCATCACATGCCACCTGGAGGAAGCCAAGGTGATGTGGAGCGGACTCATTCCAAAATGCGAAGGTACTGAAATTGAATAGCTAATAGTTGTGTGGTTGGTGGACAGATATTGAGTGGGTTATGTGGAACATGCACCCAAACTGGGCTACATTTATCATTTTCAGGTATTTGTGTGTAGCTCCAGCCCTTTATGGCGCTTTTCCATTACCAGTACCAGCTCGCCTCGCAGCTGTGTTTTCCTCTGCCATTGTTGCTGCAGCGGTCTGTGTGACGGCGGGAGCAGAGGGCTCTGTGAGCGGGCAGCTTGCGGAGCTCCTCAACTTCGAAAACTTTCAAGCACATTTTTGTTCCGCCATCACTTTTCGTAAAACTGTCAATATTTGAAATATACACAGTTGATTTATCACCTCAAAACTTTATTTTAATGATGAAATTACATACGAAAACTGTAAAATATAAAACTTTCTGTTGCTGGCCTCTGTCTGCCCAGCGCATTGATGATGCAGTGAATAGTGATGATTCTCTCTGACCAATCAGTAGTCTACCTATTTTCACGTCACATTTTAGTCTCGCCTCAGCTCGGTTGGAACCTTGATGGAGGTGATACGAAAAAAAGTACCTGGAAGCAGGTACAGGTACAACTTTTCCACAATGGAAAACCAAACAAAGGCGGGTAGAGTCGAGCCTAGTCGAGCTGGTACTATGCAGTGGAAAAGGGGCTTTAGTGACTCATCCTCTGTTTATTTTCTTTAAATGTTTTTCATGCGTCTACAAAAAGATTACTTTACTCCTCTCCTCTACTCTTCAATCTATTTAAATCTTTAATTTCCTATCTTTATCCTGCCCATCCCTCCCACCATTCTTCCACCTCCCCGCTCCTTCAGCTCCTTGCGGGGGCCACTACTCAGGGCCGTCTGGTGTTATCCTCTCCCCGGGGTGGCCAGGCTACTACAAAGACTCCCTGAGTTGTGAGTGGGTCATTGAGGCCGAGCCGGGAAGCTCCATCAAGATCAGCTTTGACAGGTTTGTATGACGGTTCTGCAACAACCCGGCCATGGAAATAAAGATACACACTCTCACACACACACATTCATGCACGCACACACTCACACAATGACACAGACAAAAACTGAAACAGCACCGAATCCCTTATGCATTAGAATCAGAAAGACTTTATTGATCCCTGAGGGGAAATTTGTTTTGTTACAGTTGCTCACATACCAAAGCTGTAAAGAAATGGATAGAAATAAAAACAATATAAATAGAATATATACATACTATCCACAGCATGTGAATACTACTGTACAAAACACAGTCTCAGACCTGTGTATATACACGTACACAACACATGTACATTTACGCACATACTGTACATGTGCACAGAAGGCGTTCCCTGAGCCCTGGAAGCCTCCGAGTTAGAAATAGAAAGTCTGAGGAGGTGGAATGCAGCCCTGGACCTAGTTTCCAAAAATGTTGAAAGCCTCAAGTAATTCTTTATTTCGCTTACTGGCTCTCGCTCACTACTTCAGAGAACTGCAATACAACGGAAAAAAATAGTCTTGCTTTAAGATCCTTATTTCTTACCATTAAGAAGCAAAACCATGAAATGTTCATATTTTATGATCAAGGCTTTCTCAGTGCTGATACACGCCTTTGGAAAGAAACAAAGAGCTACCTATGATTTTTTTAGTTTGAATGAAGTTTTCCTATGCCTAATTTGTGCAGTTGGTAATGGCATTATACTGGAACAATATGCTGCTTTTTTAGATCTCTTTGCATTATCCACAATATTGGTAGTGATATTGGAACTCCGACGCTGATGTCACTTGTTTCATGAAACTCATTAATCTTATAGTATTGCAATAATTGGAACACTTGCTTTGCATGCCATTTCTTCTCATTTATCTCCTCAAAATTAGACTTGTTTTCTCTGTGGACAAAAGGCTAAATGGCTTTCAACTGTCTAATCTGTCAAAGCAGAAGTATTGCTTTGAATACAAATAATTGTCTCCTCTCTCTCCTGTCTTTACTTTTAAGGTTTCAAACTGAGCTCAGTTATGACTTCCTGGAAGTGCATGATGGTCCCAACCTGCTCTCTCCTCTGATTGGCTCGTTCAATGGAACCCAGGTGCCTCAGTTCCTGTTCAGCAGCAGTAACTTTCTGTATCTGCTTTTCACCACTGATAACAGTCGATCAAACAGTGGCTTCAAGATATTCTACGAAGGTGAGAGTATGCTATTCATACCTGGATGTACTGCAAAACATTAACCTGCTAGGAATGCTAAATATTTTTGGGACGCTACATGAATATTCTTGTTACTTTTCATATGATTTAAAAACACTGAATACATTATCAGTTACATAAGTCAAATAAAGGAAAGAGGAATTGGTCTGCCTTCCTTGTAACGCTTCTATAAGGTTTCTTAAACTACTTGTCAAGACCAAAGTGTATTGAGGATGTGTTTCAGGCGTATTACATGACAGGAGCAGCAGTATTATCATAACAACCTGACTCAAGGAGCTCCAGTTCTCAGGATGAAACCAAATTTATGCAGTTTAGGTACAGGGATAAAAATTTGCTTATTTTAGAGGGAGACCAAGGTCAACACTGCTGTTGTAAGTGTTATGGTACCACTGATGTTAATTCTCAAGGATAAATCAATTATTTCGAGTTGAGCAGTAGTTTAAAACCCCCAGTCAGCAATGGATTCAAAGGGACATGCCCTTAATCTCAGTCCCCATGTTCACTGTTTTGCTATCTAAATGTGTTCTGGCACTTTACTGCCCCTTGTCAGGTGCAACAGTAGCCCCAGGTTTAAAGATGCAAACTTGTGGAGAAGGGTTGTCTTCAGGTGCAGAGACTAAGCAAATCTGGGTGAAAGAGGAGAACTATTAGCTCTCAGAGGTACATAATCGAATACTCTGAATAACTACCGTCTGGGTAAAATCTTCTGCTCTCAGGGGAGTTTGTGCAGTAAATGTTTTTTCTTTCCATATCATTATGCATGGGGTGGTAGTCTTTGAAAAATCAAACAGAAAAATAGTCTGGACATAGTGTGATCTATTTTCACGATTATTTGCACTAGCACAATTACCCTTGTCACTCAGATGTGATTCATAAGACAGAGTTTGTTATTATATCTGTATTATTGACCGAAAGCAGACCACAAGTGCCTTTGTCTTATTATGTTTCACTCTCAAGTGCATTTCTCTTTTGTTGATGAGGCTATTGAAAAGCAATAACAGTAAGATCATATTAGCTTCTTCCATTGCAATTTAGGACATATCTTATTGCTGAACTGCTTTGGGGAAACCCAGCCTAGTTCATTTATAAAATTGGTCTTACAAAGTAGGTCTGTTGTGAATTATGCTGTGAATAAGGCACAGATGCATGATTTCCTTTGTATGTAATGGATGAATCTGTTCAGTTACAAAAAATACTGCAAAATATTATATTTAGGCACCGCGACCCTGTACGCAGGATAAGCAGTTGACGATGGATGAATGGATGGATGGATGGATGGATTATATTAAGGCCCACATGTTCTATGTATTTTTTCTATACTTTTACTCCTGACAGTTTGTTTATTATTTCTTAATTATTATTTTTGCATATGTGTTTCCACCAATTTCCTGCACCCTAGAGGTTAGTGCTAGCACTGATCAATGAATGCCCTACTTCTCTAACATGTTTAGGCAAAATTCACATCTTTCCTTACTAAGAAGATTAACTGTTGTTCAACGAGAGCAAAGCAAGATGCCTAGCAGTATCAGGGAAGATCCCTGTTTTCACACATGAATAATCAGTCTGCCTGGGCTGTTACACAGGTTATTAATGTTGATTACTATAATCTATAACTCACAAACCATATAGTATAGCTATGTTACACTGTGTAATTACTTGTCGATAATGCCATGCCACATGGGCAAAGGTAACTTCTGCTGGTCATGCACTAGAATTTATTACAGTGGGGTATTGAACCTTTTGAGATGGACAATATTTGTTTGACTTGCTGAGTGGATGCAGCCGGTGCCGTTTGATTTTGCTGTGGGTGCAATTTTACATACATTTCACAATGTGTGCTGTACCTTTTAAATGCACTTCATGCTGGTCTCAGTCACTGATGGGGTCAACCACCTGAAACTACTGCAGCACCAGAAATTAGAGTACACCAGGACACCTCTGAGAGAGAATAAAAACAAATAGTTAGTTGCACCTTGCAGCTTCGTTAATATCTATTCTGAATATTTTTATTGCATCAAAAGCAACCCTACTTGGAAGACATCCAAAAGGCAGTCCTGGAAATCACAGGGAAAAACAGGGGCAGCTCTTTGCAGCTTGCATGACTGAAGATTAAGAGGGAGCTGGAACTACTATGCAACCATCTCATTCTAGGAGCAAAGACAGAAGACAAAAGTATTTTTTATGAAAACCAGAAGTAGTGGTCCAACCCTATGCATAGGACAGGAGGAAGTATATTTGTACAGTTTGATCGAGGTCAAACCCCCAATTCTCTATCACCAGGAAACTCCCGCCCCGTACAAATCCTCACCACCTACAACATGTACTTTTGGCCTTATCTCAGTTGGTGACTTCCTTAAATACAACAGAAAAGTGATAGCATGAAGATGAAACCTTGAAGCGACAACTCTATTAAGATTATTTAGAAAGAAACTGTCAAACATCTCAGCAGTCAATGCAACTCTCAAGTCTCAACTCCGTCGTCTTATAAAACAGCCTTTGGTACTGTCTGAAAAGTGCCTTTCTTCTGTGCAGTGTCTTTTGTTTGTCATGTAATATATTTTCCCCACTTTTGAGTGAGCATTCGTTTTTAAAGTTAAAAGTCAAAATTAAGGTCAAAGTAAATCTCTTACTTTGAAAAACTTGCCTTCTCTATTATGTATGCGACCCGAGACCTACCTTTGTTGTGATGATGGTAATAACATCAAAGGTTCTGTCAGCAGCACTTTTTTGTCTGAATGTGGCCTAGAAATTTTACTGATAGCTAAAATAGAATTGACATTTCATGTTTCATGACTTCAGTATACCTCTGTAGCCTGACAGTCATTTTATTTGCATAATCAAGAGCAGACCCTCCTCTACTGTATAAATAGTTGAACAGAATCTGACATACTGTTTGACAGAATGGAAAAACATGCAGTCACTTGAACAGTATTGCTGTGCATAATACATAGTCATCATATCATAATGTAATAAAGATGCATAACTTGGTATAACTTGGTATGATCAGTAACATACCCATACTGGTTAACTGATTAAAACAAAACCTAGGTACTGTTTAACATTTAGGATTTAATTGAATACAACAGTAGATACTTTCAATTGCCATGGTAAAGATGTACAATTCTGTCAGAACCTATTTAACCTACGAAATAATGGTTTGATTCCTCTAGTCGTCACATTGGACACATACTCCTGTATGGATCCTGGTATTCCAGTGAATGGCCTACGGTTAAGCCATGACCTGTCCATTGGGTCTACGGTGTCCTTCCAGTGTGACCCAGGATACAGGCTGAGCCACGAGGAACCACTGGTTTGTGAGAAGAACCACTTCTGGAGCCACCCGCTGCCCACTTGTGATGGTACGTATACGAAATGTCATATAAATTGTTTTGCAGTTCCAGCAGAGGCATCAGTCTTATCCATGAACTAGATGACACCTCATTTGAGTGAATGCTAATCTTACTTGGAAAATCCTTTTTTTGTTTAATATGTTCTTAAAATTACTCCAGATGATGCCATATAACATCATATGGTCCTTTTGAACACCTTAAAGTTAAAATACTAAAATACAAAGGCTTTGCGGCCTTGGAGCATTCTAACATGAATACGTATGTGGTGCCACTAGTAACTGGCAAGAGGTTTCTAAATTCATTTTTCAAAAGGTAACTGGGTTCTCACAGCAGCTGCTTCCATTTCTGTATTTATTCTAAAACCTCAAAAAACAAAAGACAATACATAGCCTTGTTGGCAAGCAGTAACGACATAAGCATTAGTGACTATGGGTAGCCCACAGCAGGTCTGACTAACCACACAGACACTTGTCAAATTCAACAAATAGACCCAGTTCTTGTGTGAACATCTTACTTGGGGTGTTGTGAATCATGTAATACTAAAGACGGATTATGCTCTACTTCAAAGCATGATGTTCAGCATGTTCCTGATAGTTAAGAGATCTCACATTATCTCTCCCTCAGCTGCGTTAGTACAGTTTTGCTCTTTGTGCTG
This sequence comes from Micropterus dolomieu, assembly GCF_021292245.1. Taxonomy (NCBI): domain Eukaryota; kingdom Metazoa; phylum Chordata; class Actinopteri; order Centrarchiformes; family Centrarchidae; genus Micropterus; species Micropterus dolomieu. The sequence goes on along the minus strand of NC_060152.1, from coordinate 23,985,863 downwards.
TTCAGAAGGACACTGATGGACAATTGTGCCTATTATTGTTGCAGCGTACAAACCGTAAATGATTTTTCTTAGTCACGGATCACTCATTTGAAAGAATATAATGATTAAAATACACGCTAGGCGGGAAGCAGTATACCGTGCATATGATGTAGTGGCGTGTTTGCATGGCTTCAGCCCAATAGATGTCCTTTTAAAACTCATTTTATAACTCCGAGCATTGTCTTCCCTAGGTTTGTGCCAGACTGGTGCCAAATGCTTTGGCTCTCTGCCTATGGAGCCTCTAAAGTAGATAGTTTGCCAATCGTACTCATCCACTTTTAATGACTTTATGTAATTTTGGCTCATTAATAAAATATTTGATATAATTTTGTTGGTGGGTAAGGATTCAGGCCTTGATGTGTTGTGCTCGCTGGAGGGCCCAAGGGTGGAAGGAGAGAGGATAAGAGGGGGGTGGGTGTGTGCAGCTGTGGAGCCGCAGGCATCTCAGTGATCCTCCAAAACATCATCCGACATTCATTACTTTGAAAATATGTACATGCACAAGAGTTCTACTTCTAATATTTGTCAACGATTGCTGTTTTTAAGGAAAGCATCTGGGCATTTGGCTGTAATGCCACTCTTTCAGGCCAAACATTGAAACACAATGACAGCATAAGAAAACAGTTGCAGGTTAGCTGCTCCTTTAGTCAACACTCCCTATACCCTCAACTGTGACTACTCTACAATTCAAAATCACTTTAAAGTCACAATCAAAATAAAGCCAGATGCACTAATCCTCTGAATATGCATGTGTCAGTTCTTTTGAATTGTAAGTAAATTTAATGGATTATCATGTGTTCTGACATCGGCTTTCAGTTTAAGATGCCAAAAGGAGAGGCGAAAATATGGAGGGATAGCTGAATTAATGAATCATTTATTGTTATGGCAGGTTTGGGGAGAGAGGGAGAAAAAAACATTGTGTTGGCAGAATTACAGGTACTCATAAAAATAGCTGGACAGGATGTGATATGACTCAAATGCATTATTCATTTAAATCGCTCTTCTGTCTTCAGGTGAAGGATTTATTGGTTCATTTACAATTTTCTTTTTTTCCCCAGTTAAGATTCATTATCTTCCCTTTCTATTCAGCATCATGTGGGGGGGATATCAGGGGACCTGGAGGGATCATCTTATCACCTGGCTACCCGGAGCTGTACCCGAATTCTCTAAACTGTACATGGACTGTAGAAGTCAGCCATGGAAAAGGTAAGAGAACCCTACTAATAATGCTACATATAAATATACAAAAAACACATAAAGACATATATCTATTTTGTACTTCCTGTGAATCATTAACATACTACACCTCATTAACAGCACATTTCATTTTATAGTCTTTACCACAGTGACACACTCAATAGTCCTAACAATGACCATATGATGAAACCCTAAATTAAAGCGACACCCCCCACCACAGATTACAAGCACATTACAGAGATTTATCATTATAAATGCGTGAAGAATATGTTTTACTTGAGCAAAGATCATTTAAATTAATTTTTGGGAACTGGACAGAATATGTGTAGAGATAATAAGATTTGAGGTGTTCATTTAAAAATTCAAAAAATATCTATGATGATTTTTAAAAGTGTATTCAAGTAAATATAATTCAGATCAAATAATTCAGTTAAACTCACAGTTTATCAGCAGTTCTTTCCTCAGTTGTTCCTCACACTGTTAGAATATTGTATTTTTTTTTTTCCAACTTTTGACATTTCAGTGGTTCACCTGATAAGATTTTAAGAGTTTTATTCACACATTATTCTTTATTTAATTAGTTTAATTCCACTATCACAGCACTCATTGTCAGTTATGTGATCAGTAACCAGTTCTGCAAGACGCTCCTATTCTTTATTATTTGAAAAGTACTGTGCGCTTGTCTCAGTTCCGTTGCAACACGGGCAGTCATAGCACATAGCTGTATTATCCCTATATTTTTCCGTAGTACTTCTTTTTATCCTTGTCCAAAAGGCCCATTGAAATGGCAAATTGTACTCTCTGCACATCCCCATACCAATTGAGAATATTGTCAAAACTAGCACCTCTGCTGCCTCTAAAGAGTCACCATTGATGGTTGAAGTCTCACAGAGCTATCAGCAATCCCTTCACTCTCTGAGTTCTTTGACCCAAAATAAGTTTTTTTTTTTTTTTTTTTTTATTATTTCTACCTCAAAGGTGTCCAATTTGTGTAATGTAAGACAAGATTAATGTAATCACCATACACATACATATCCAACTCACCAGGCCCATGAAGGCTAAAGTTAACATTTATATCTTTGTATGCTTTTAAAAGGAGACTGACATGTAATAAAAAAATCCTCCGCTAAATAACTCACACCCACATTATTGTTGTTGTTGTGTTTCCTGTCATATTTCTTTTCAGTTAAAAAAATAACTTGGCCCATGTTAATTTATCAACTGTATTATGCTTTTTATTTCTTACATGAGTCTTTAACATTCAGCAGTAACTGGTGACATAAAACTCAATTGCACCCACAACTGAAAACCCATAACAACTCGAAATGATGACAACTTCCTAATAATTGACAAATTATAGTCAAATCTGATACACTGTAATATGCCGTAATAATTTATACAAAATGCCAAATTAATTTAGTGTGGGCCAATTAGCATCCAACCTCATATACGTGTATAAACCTCACAGCATGATAAACTAATTTCATTAATTATAAATGGTAAGTGATAAAAAGTAAGCTATTAAACATCACATTTGTATTGATCATGTGGGAAATTCAGCCATGTTGAATATGATTTAGAGAGACATGGTCTCATAATTCAGAGCCGAGCCAGTCTAAAGATCATTATTTAGACTTTGAAATTTAATTTTGTAAACAGGTACATCAGTATAAGGGTACAGCAATAAGGGTACGGCAATAATCTTCATAGCAATGAAGTTCCCAGAAGCACACTTACTTCCATCGTTTTAAAGTTGAAGGAAACTTCTTCGTAATATTTGTACCACTATAGTCTTTAGATTTTATATATCTTATAGATTTTCATCGGTACTACCTGAAACACAAATGATGCTTCCAATCCGGGGAACTCCTCCCTGCATGATGAAATATATCTAGCTCTTGCTTTATATTTGAAAACAGATTATGAATCTTTTATCACGGCACTGATTTTCCTTGTGTATTTTTATCCAGTGGCTACTGACTGGAGGAAAAATTTGTCTTTAGGGATAGTAGCTGTGTAACTAATTCCACTCAGTAATTACCAACAACCCCTACCTACTAAATAAAAATATTGGGATGTCCCCTCATGGGGATGGCTCTTGATTAATTGATCATTTGCCTTTACTCTTTGTAATATAATTCCTGCTTTACAGAGCACAATCAATCACTTCATTTTGTTATTTATTTTAGGGGCATTTGGGACTTTCTTTATCAAGCGAGCCAAACATTGCAGAGGACATTATAGAGTCATATTGAAACAGATTCAACAGATGGCATTAAAATGGCAGCGCTTATTGAAGTGAAAGGCAGCCAACTGGCCATCACAGAAGGAATGAAGATGTTGTTATTGGGTCTGAGTTACAGTGTGAAAACAGAAGCATGATGTAAAGGCCCAGACTTCGTTTTCCAACCTAAAACGTAAATAATAATTTGCTGAAAGAAAATTTAATTATGTTTTCGCTGTTCAGTGGAATTTGGATCATTGGCCTGATAGGCCAGTTAGGGATGTGTTGTCCTCAAGTTTTAAAGTTGTACATGATGGGCCGATGCCAAAGTATGAGAATACTGACTAATGCATTGTTGGAAAGGCCATGCTTCTTCAGTCTTTTGTTTGGTTTTCTCTGTAACTTTTCTATTCACTTTGCATTTTTTGCTTTTAATCTTTTTTGTGTCTCTTTTTAAACTTAACATTTTCCTTTTTTTTGTCCTTTTCATTTTAGTATGATTTTAGTGTCATTCCTAGTGCTGCTGTAAGGATTAAAGCATTTATTATTTAATCAATGAAAAATGTGTTGTGTAGATGGATGTTTCAGTAAGCTAAACCCACTTTAATACATATGATTTTTATCATGATAATGATATTTAAAATTATATTTACTTTTTGAATTGAATAATGGTCACGTTCATTTTGAGGTCATTGCATTAAATATCAGTCTGTGTCCTGCAGTGTAAACAGCAAATCCTTTCTGGGTCAGTATGGACATGAAAAAGTTTGTGTATGCAATTTGGATTCTATTTAGAGCTTTTTCTATATCTCTATTAGAGTCTTTGTATTTTCCTGGAAACCTTTAACGCTGGACTTATTTTCTCCTCCCAAGGTGTCCAATTCACTTTTCACTCCTTCCACCTGGAGGATCACCATGACTACCTTTTGATAACAGAAAACGGCAGCTTCGCCCAGCCACTGGCTCGACTCACTGGCTCAGAGAGGCCTGCACCAGTTAACGCAGGCCTGTATGGGAACTTCAAGGCCCAGCTACGCTTCATCTCTGACTTCTCCATATCGCTGCAGGGATTCAACATCTCCTTCTCGGGTATGAAGGCATGTGAGAGTTCTGTTTGTAGGAGGCAGGGAGTATTGGATAGGTGTGTGGACAGGATGGTTAGAGAAGGTTTGTAAAGAGGAAGGGGAATAAAGTGTGTGGAGGAGGCAGAAGGGAGGAGTGATGATGCTGAAAATGTGGTGGGTGGAGTTGTTAAGTAGGAGGGTTAGAAAGCAAAAGACACCGTGGCTGACATAAAGAGAAAGACCGTTTGTTCAATGATGAGATCAAAAGTGCTAAGCCCCTTTGAAGCATGCATAAAGTAACATGTGAGGAGAGATTTGTCGGTCAGAATAGGAGCAGGCTTAAGATAGACTTAAGGTAGACCATGCCTCAGGCTGTGCTGATCAGAGGAGGATAATTAAGAGACAACGAGGTCACGCAGGTAGAGAGTGTCTGACCGTGATGGGAATGATCATCAAAGCATGCCATGTGGGTCAGTATCCTCAGGACTGAGGGGAAGGGGGTGGGGGGGGTACAGAAATAATGGGCCCCCCATGCAGAGACCAAGGAATGGAGAAGTAGAGAGAGGGGTGGAGATAGGAAGCTTAGGGAGGAGGTGAGATAGAGACAGAGAGAGAGAGAGAGAGGGAGAAAAGTAGATGAGACAGATGGTGATGCTGAGTGAGCAGAGTTGATGGAGAGGGCGGAGAGAGAGTGTAAGGGGGAGAGAGCGAGAAAGAGAGAGATAGTAAAGTAGAAAAAAGGGAGAGAGATAGAGAGAGGGTCTGCTTCATGAGCGTAAATGTTTGCCTGCTGTTCGCTGAAGTGAAGCACAACTTAGGCATTCATGAATATTCATGAAATTTAGTTTGTCAGTGTTGTGTGCGTATGTCCTTGCCTGCTCTATAATTAGTATCTATAGATTTCCTCATAAGAAATCACTTCTTAACCTTTTACGACCTTTGATGAAAATTTGCCAATGCTTCTCAGGCCATGTCTTATTGTAGGGTGCTGCTGTAGCGTTTTGTTGTGTTGAGATCGATAGGCCTACGTAGTTCCGCTTACTGCCAAATACAGGCCGTGAGAAGAATGTTGCCGGGAGTAAGACCTTATTCTTCTTATGCAGCCTGAGTTGCATCTATATCTCAACTGATAAGGCCACATATAGTAATATTGCATGCAGTGTGGCCTAGTTTTAAGACAGCCCATCCATCTTCCAGACATCCAGGGTTCAAGCGTTTGGCATGTGTCCCAACCTGGTGAAGTGTCCTTGAGCTAACTACTCAATCCCTACAAGCTGCAATATTTCTTACTTTTGCTGAACGTGCATCCAGAGTTTAAATTTTTTTATTTATTTTTTCATGAGGACAGACAGATTTATCAATATATCAAGTATAAGTAACAACTCATTATAATAATTCTTTGTAGAGTGTTTGTAGGTGGTAGTATTGCAGGTAAGACAGCATTTTTATTTGTTGCAACTGATTTTAAAACTTAAATGTTTTCGTTTTTAGAGTACGATCTCGAACCCTGTCAGGACCCAGGAACGCCTCATTTCGGCTGGCATACAGGCTCCAGGTTTGGCATTGGGGACTCACTGGCGTTCTACTGCAACACGGGCTATCGTCTACAAGGGGCGAGGGAGATTGTGTGCTTGGGAGGTGGCCGCCGTATGTGGAGTGCCCCTCTGCCAAGGTGTGTGGGTACGTGGTCAGCTGCTTTTATTCCGTTTTCTTTCCTGTTTGTGTGTGTTTATTGCAGTATTTACACTGCTAGCCAGACTCAAGTTTTAATTGTATTTGGCAGAGATATAAACTTTTTTTTAGACATTGAAGAACTCTGGGGAATTAGATTAATTTAAGCTGACTACAATTTAAAAACTCAGAACTGTGATTAACACTGATTTGAGCTGCTAGGTTAAAACTATCCTGGGAGATCTCTTCTTTTTTACTGAAGTGTAATTCAAGGGCAGGTCAATGGAGAGGAATTCAGGGACAATACCAATGTGGTGATTTTTTTTCAACTCAGAGAAGCTGAATTTTGAGAGCCAAGTCCAGAGATGTAGTTGTTTCATAGCAGAGGCATTGTGTCATTTAAACTAGCATATTGATCCCCCCCCCCATTCAAAGTACACAGTTCGCTCTTTATTTGTTGGTTGAGAACAGTTAATTTAAAAAAAGTAATCCTGTAGCTACTTTTTGGTGCAAGAAAGCCAGTGGGGTAATTTTTCTATGCTGAGCGTTTAATAGTCTACTCAACGTTTCAGAATGTGTCAGCGCCAGTTGATGATGATTATTAAGATACTAAAGTAATAAAAGGGATGGACACTTCCGTAATCCATAGTCACGATTATCCAAATAAGAAATTTGAATTATACTTTTATCTCTTTAGTAACATACTAATGAACCAGTTCAATATTAGGGTATTGATTCCAAATCTAGTATTCTGCTTTTGCAGATTCCTTTTGTTGTATAACTGATTGTAGCTATTGTTTGTGTTTGTTTTTGTGTAGCCGAGTGTGGATCGACAGTCTCCAACAATGAGGGAATTCTTTTGTCACCAAACTATCCAATGAACTATGATAACAGCCACGAATGTGTATACAGCATTCAAGTCCAAACAGGCAAAGGCATCAACATCAGTGCCAGCACATTTCAACTTGCCCAAGGTGACATCCTCAAGGTAAAGACCCAATGCAACGGCTCTTCTTTGTTGACAGAAAAAACCAACAAATAAACACAGGGCTTCGGTTAAGAACTAAGTCAAATCAATTTATGACATTATTGTTTAAGTATATGAGGCAGGTCCTGGTGCTTTTTATTATGTACAACAAGGAAACTAGAAAAGGGATTTAGTAGAAAGCACCAGGCAGAATGCAGAATTGTTTTCTCTTGGAAGTCAGAGCAAAGGTCAAACAGCAACAGCGTCATCATCCCTTTGGGAAGGAAGGGATTCATTTCTTTGCTCAAGGGCATTTTAACAGTTTTAGTAAGCACCACAGATATGATGCAGATGACTATGTAGTCCCCACTTCACAGCTGGAATGTATCTTTTTGGGATGCAGATGCCTTGTCTCCAGTCAACAGAGCATTGTAGCCTACTATCTGTGTTTCTGGTAATGGAGTTGTGTAGACAGTAATCTTTTGTACTAAGTCATTTTGTGAACATCTGAAATATGGAAAGACATGCTTTGAGAGCTAAATTGACTTGAAGAAAGGGAAAAACAAAACAAAACAGAGGGCCCCAGTAGTATTTCAAAGGAAAAGCCCAGAGCCTTGTATTTCATTCCTTGTTATTTCACAGATGTCGATCAGGAAAATTAGGTATACTGCTGGAAAAAAGGGTGCTTTTTCAACATATAATAATTTACATTAGGTGTGTGGATCATAAAATATGTGATAATATGAAGAATAACAAATGCAAATTTAAAATGCAGTTGGGGAATGCATTGCATTGGATTTTTAAAATTTTTCTCTTAAGTATTGAAGAACATCTAATATTTGGTAGATAACTGCTGTTAAATAGTCTTTTACTTGTTTGGCATCATGAATCCCACCAACTGCCTTGTTAATTCAGCTCAACAGAAGCACAGTAGCAAATCAATGGGAAGAATTATGGTCACTCCATTCTAATTTTCACATCCCATTTAGGACATTGGTTTTGCAATAGAGGTGCCATATAAAACAGAGGATATACAGTGCTAATAGCTCTTTTTAATTGTGGCTCTCTTTCGTCAGCATTAATATTTAATTCTTAATATTATTATTCTATTTTATTGTGGGTGCTTAATGCTCCGTTAGCAACAAATCTCTCCATCATATTCTTCTCTGTCTCTCATCAGGTGTATGATGGGAAAGACGGCGCAGCCCCACTCCTCAGCACGTATACAGGCACATCGATGCAAGGTCTGTCATTTACCAGCACCTCCAACTATCTGTGGCTTGAATTTTACACTGACCAGGAGGCGACTTCAGCAGGGTTCCGGCTCATATACCACAGTAAGTCACATTTCATTTCCTTGGGGGAGGAGGGCCCTAAAGCTTTTCCAAATGAGTGAATTTAGCCTCTCTTCAGGAGACAGACATTTCAACTAGCGGAATTTAAAAGAACATTTTAATTGACCCTCACCCTGCTTCACTGTGTCTATCATTGTCAGGGTATCTATTAAACACCGCATGCTGTTTCTGCACCATTCCTGGAGGAAAAAATCCTTCCTTTCTCTCCCTCTGTCCCTCTCGATGTGAATCCCTTTTCCCTCTTTGCAATTAGCGTCCATGCCTGCCTAACTGTACCTTGTTAAAACAGGTGAATTATTGCTGGGTTTGTTTGAAATCAGTATGCGTGTGTTAGCAATTTGTATGTGCATGCACTGTATATTGTGTGTGCCTCTACATACAGTTTGCGTGAGTGCATGTGTGTGTATTGAAAGTTTGGGTCATTTCTGTAAGTGGGCCAGTAATAGATGGGTTTTGTTTCTCTCCCTAATTGGCTTGCTGACTTTGTATTGTTGCTAACTGTTTCTAATTTATTACTGTGACGCGGGAATGTTTTGGTGACACTGCATTTTGCAGTCCAATTTAAAGTGTTTTTGTGTCGCACCTTCAATTGAGCCTTCTGAATTCTTTTTGTCTACCAGTGGGTTTTCTAAGGTAGAATTCAACGTTGTTAGTGAAAATGGCAACAGGCCAAGTGCGGTTTTGACTTGAATAGTATGAAAGCAAACAAAGTTTTTAGCTATCTTGCAGTTACTAGGACCACACTGGCAATTTTCAGTCTGGGATAATTGCGCCAAATGTTCCGGGTACAAAATGTTAGACTATACTTTTTATAAAATAATAGTTTTGAGTTTCTCATGGTTTTGGTTTTCCATCCTGACAGACCTACAAAAATAAAAATAAAATGAACATTAATCAGGAATGTGTTCTGACTTACAATAACAAAATAAATTGCCATCAGCATCTACATGCAACTCTAATTAGTTCAGAAGAAATTAAGGTTTAATTACAAGCTGCCTTTTGAGTTACAGAATTGCCCATAATTAAGTATCACATAATTAGATTTAATTTCAGATTTTCCAGGGATGTGCACAAGGTAAATAGCAGAATGTAAGCTAGCACCCTTTATCTATCTCAAAGTGCAGCCTTTACGTGGTCTCTTCAACCAGAATGAATAGCCCTTTTCAACTTGGAGAGGACTGACTGATGTATGAACAGTGCAAGGGCAGGAGAAGGTGGGCTATGGACAGCTTAAATCTTGTCTGAACACGAAATCTGATCATGATTTCATGACTCTTTTACCAAAAATGCTGAGGTAATTTTCTAAATGTGAGCAGTAACTGCTGGCGATTTATACTGGGCATGACACTTGTAATACTACCATAACATCTGGCATGGGCATGGACCTTGCTGTGAGAAGAGACCATAAATCAGCACTGCTGGGTTTATGTGCAGCCACTGTTGCTGCATAGCACAACACTTACATTTAGTACCTGAAAGAGAGGAAAACATAGAATGGTCAAGTTAAGAGCTTGGGAGTTAAAATCTAAAGAGTTATTGCATTAAAATTTTCTTGTTTGTGGCTTGTTTATTTTATTTATTTTGTATTACGGTATTAAGTGTTATGAGTGGATAGGCTGTTAGTCGGTTGTGGTAAATGTCCACACCCAATTGAACATTTAATTGTGAATATCTAATTGTACTCTCTGTCCAAAATGAATCTTTTACTGCCAAGGCATATAAATGAACTGTAAACCCAGCCTTCATCTGTGCTCAGCTGGAAATTCATTCTCAAAGCTTAATCAATACCTCTTTACAATACAGATAAATGGCGCTCCTTTACAGAATGGCTGCTCTCCAGTGGACTTGGTTTTAAATACTGATGAGCTGGTCTTTGTTTGTATGTGATCATGGTCTTCATGCTATGTTCAACTCACATTCTTCTCCACCCTCCTCTCCTTCCCCTGTGCCTCTTACTTATCCAGGCTTTGAGCTATCCCACTGTGATGATCCCGGTGTACCGCAGTTCGGCTTTAAAGTCAGTGACCAGGGTCACTTTGCTGGGAGTGCCATCACATTCGGCTGTGACCAAGGTTACACTCTGCACGGCAGTGGCATACTGAAGTGCATGACAGGGGAAAGAAGGGCATGGGACAACCACCTGCCATCATGTATAGGTAACCTTTTCTGCCTATGTCTGTATGCTGTCTTTGTCTCAATTTGTGGTCCTAGACATTCTGTCTCCTGGTCTCTGTCTGTCTTTTCGATCACTCTCTTTTTCTCTCTCCTTCTGTAGTAGCTTATATTATTCAGGCCAGGCACACCCTCAACATTGCTCAGATAGGTATTAATCCTTAGGATTTATCCCAAAGTGATTTCTACTTAATTGAACTGAGTTGAAAGAAAATACGCTGCTTGTCATTTTGTTAGAGAATATAAACAGATCTGACGTTTTATTGTGAATCATTGATCTGTCTGTGTGTTCTTGATGCAGAAATGGTTGTATAGAGTCATTACGAACACTATAGTGAAGCCATCTCAATTGCTATTGTGCTTTCACTGTGTTGCTCTGACTTTGTTTCATTCACAGGCTGTGCTACTTAGACGTTTTAATCCACAAGCAATTGATCAGGATTTTTTCCAGAATTAAAGGCATAATTATCTGAGTATTCATAACAGATTTTGTCATGGACATGATGTACAGTCTTGGCTGTACTTTCATATTCAGAACATGCTGAGACAAAGTGACATAGAAATGATAAAGCTATTACCTGCATGCTGCTAGAGTCTGGAAGGTGTTGTGAGTCAGTGTCTGTTTCTTGATGTCTAGCAATGATGGATTAAGGTAAAAAATGATTTACAAATTCCAGACGTGTACAGAATTGCACTTTAAATGCCACCGTGTCCTACTGCCTTTTTTAGTGAATAATGTATTTGTTCCTTTTTCGTTAAAAGGACTCAGTCTGACGTGTGTGTAGCATATTCAGTACAATCACAAAAAAAGCTAAATCAATCCTATTGATTAACAGTTTAATAGTGCTGGATCACTGAATGGTCAATGTTGAGCTTATATAGTGAGCTTTGTATCTGTGAGCTGCATGTGAAACAAAAATTCCAGCCATTTCTCCAGGGTCACATCTTGGCTCCTGTCAAGGACTTTTACATTTGCCCGGTGTTATGATACTGATTATAGCCTACCACTGTGGCAATCTAATGCAATTTTCCTATTAATTAAATGCCGTTTGTTCTGTAATATAGATAGCAAGACGATAACCAGGGGAGAGACAACATAGATTGGATGATAAGATATTCCTTCAGCCATTAGTGGTTGTAGCAGTGTCCTCCCAGCCTATAAATTCTCTGGACACAATCTTTTTAAAGTTAATTAATGGCATCATTAGGGGACATACTTAGAGACAAAACAAGTTTTGCATCTAAGAGTATCACTGCCCAGGCAGGGAGTCCTTGTTGAAGTCCCATTACCTGTTATTTTCAGCAGAGCTTAAACTGTTGCTCATTAGTCTTCATTGTAGACTCTGAGTTTCAGTGAGCATGGACTGTTTGGTTCGGACACACTGTATGAGCGTTTGCTTGTCGGTCTCCATTTCTTCTCGTGTGAGTTTGCATTTGGAGGTTTTCATGGATTTTGTAATTATTTGTGTGTGTGCATGCAGCGGAGTGTGGTGGCAGTTTCAAGGGTGAGTCTACAGGGCGTATCCTCTCTCCTGGATATCCCTTTCCCTACGACAACAACCTTAGGTGCACCTGGACAATCGAGGTCAACTCTGGCAACATTGTCAGGTAACTCAAGTTGCTAATAACATGGTCATATAGTGCATGCAGATTTATCTATATTCTGTATATCCAGTATGAATGAAAAATGGTTGTCTGTTGTCACTGAATATTTTTAGAAAAACATTATAATTTAGAATATTTTATTAGGATGTGCAATAATTTATCAAAATATGCAAATTGTAGTGAGCATCATTACTCATCATGGTGGTGAGGAAAAAAACTTAGTTGACCCATAAACTATTAGTCTTATAAAGAAACTAATAGTTTAAATCAATAAAGGCAAAAGTAGGACGCTCAGTGGATTTGAATGACGTTATCATGAAACTGCAGTTTATACATGAGGAAATTGCCTAGAACTGAATTGATGGGAATTGATTTAAATGCATCTTAAATTAACTAAGGTCACCCTAGCTTTACCTGACGAAAAGTGTTGTAAAGTTCAGTTAAGATTTTAAACATGAAAAATTCTCCTCTAAAGCTACAGTAGATGTCATCAGGAGAAACAGCCTGCAGCAGCTGCATTAACAATGATTGGGAGAGGGACTTTGTAGACACTGTGACAGCACCCTGGGGAATTTTCCCGGGACATGGAAGCATTTTTTTTTGGTTGAGAGCTCCTAGTATTACTGTGAAATAAAACCCATTTGGGCTTAGAGGTCGAAGTAAACATGGTATTATTTCATAAAGTCAGCCACACATTCTTTGTCAGAGGAGCTGCTTCAGGCCATCTCTTGATGAGATTGCAGATAAGTCTGCACTCTCATATTTCTAACTTTGGCAGATATTGATTGATGATACCAAATCTCAAGTGAAATGCCCAAAAGCATGGGGGCACTGTCTCTAGATACAGTATATCTCTCCTTTGAACTTGTGCCAAGTTCAGCAGCCATTTCGCTTGCCTTCTTTGGGGGAAAAATGTTTTTGTTTGAGTAGTACGTAAAATTGTGCAAGTGAGCACAACCATCATTAATTTAACTTGACATCAACCAATAAACCAAGCTGAGTTCATCTCAGTCTGATAATATGTTAAATGCAAAGACTTGACAACAGATTGAACTGAACTAAATCCAGACTAAGCCAAAGTAACCTTCTCTTGTATCCACCTCTCCCAGTCTCCAGTTTCTAGCGTTTGACACAGAGGCATCCCACGACATCCTGAAGGTGTGGGATGGGCCTCCTGAGAACGAGATGTCTCTGAAGGAGGTTAGCGGCTCGCTGCTGCCTGAGGGGATCCACTCCACTCTCAACGTTGTCACCATTCAGTTTGAGACTGACTTTTATATCACTAAGTCTGGCTTTGCCATTGACTTCTCCAGTGAGTATATCCTTCTGAGTAGTTGTAACCACTGTAGATGTATACTGTAATTTGTTTGATCTTAGTGAGTCACTCTGAGGAGTTGAAAAACATCAAGGATTTTGTTCAGTTTATATGTACATAAACATACAGGTATGTCAAGATTGTAGGCAGTCTGAATTGAGAATGTGTCATAGTAAAAATGTTGTAGTAAAATTGTTAAACATTTCATACATGTCAGTGTCCTCATGTAATAAATTAAAGGTTAATATTTTTGACCAGGTTGTACACAAATTATGGTGCAGCTAACGTTTGCTTATATAATAGGTACTTACATGTTCTGCTGATGAGTAGTTTGAAAACCAAGCACGAGTACGCGGTTTCATAATGAGTTTGTAAACCTTTTCATTTTCTATAGAACGCAGGCAGGCATGTCAGCATAGTGCTAAAATCAATTACATGGTATTCACTGCACGTGTTGGAAGCTGTAATCGATTCTTTTTAACACGTTTTACTTGATGTATTTTTGCGAGAAGTATTTGTATTGTGGGGGGGGGAAGCAGCAACACCAACACCAAACTGCAATATACTGAACTGCGTTAAGTCTGTTAATAAAGTCTGTCAAGATGGGAATATCTGAAGAATCCGTCACGTTTTACCAGATCATTCTGGTATCTTTGGGCTGCTCCACAGCTGCGGTTTAAGAAAACAGATTAGGAAGTTATGTCAGGATTTTGACTGATATCAGTCTGGAATCTGCTCTGTTCTCTAACTCTGTTTGAGCTACCGTTTCATCTTGACAGCTGTCTACCGTATGATATGAAACTCCTGCACTGTGTATTGATTCCCTGTACTATGCATGCACGTTCATGTGTGTGTCACGCGTGTGTCTGTCCTTCAGGTTCGCTTGCGACAGCTTGCAGAGATCCAGGTATTCCCATGAATGGCAGTCGCAACGGGGAAGGGCGGGAGCCCGGTGACTCTGTGACCTTCTCTTGTGATCCTGGATATGAATTGCAGGGGGAGAGCAGAATCACCTGCATTCAAGTGGAAAATAGATACTACTGGCAACCCAGCCCTCCAAGCTGCATCGGTGAGAGAGAGGGCGATAGTGTGAGTTAGAGAGAGATGGGGGGTGCTGGAGACAGAGAGGTGTATAGATTGATGGAGAGAAAGAGAGAAGCAGGGAAGTGTAGGGGATCAGAGTGAAAGAGGGATGGAGAGAGGAAGAGGGAGCAAAGGAGGTTTTCTATTAACTGCCTGTAGCAAAGACTATAATTCTCTCTCAATGGTGTCTTAAAAATATGTGTAGGATAAACAAGACTCTTCAGATATGTTTGAGTCTGTGCCAACTCTTATATGGACAAATCCACTTCTGTAGCCAGTCAAAGAATAAGCACTCCAAGGTCTCCCAACATACTGTCTTATTAGAGCTTAACTGCTAATTACTTAACAATGCAATTAGAAATAATTACACTAAGTAGTTCCAAAGAAACCTAGATGTTCTTGAGTTGCTGCCAACCGGTCTGAGGGATTTTTTCCTGGCCTGTGAAGAGCTCGACGTCTGTAGGTCTTGTAATGTAATGACAGAGGCAAGTCTGTATGTGTGAAAACTTGATGTTAATGTCAGCTGTCCTTCTACAAACTAAGTGTTACCACACAATTTAAGACCAAAACACTCATCAACGTGTTACCGACACTTGTTCATAGTGAAACGTGACAGCTGTTCATTCATCAAACTCAACTCAAATGACAAGTAAAGCTTTTTGTGAGGATTTAGGCACAGAGTATCCCCTGACATGCAGAGGCGCTAAAAATCACAAATATAATCCATTCAGCTAAATCCTAGAGCAGCAATGTCCATATTTATTAATTAGGGTCCAAGCAACGACTGGTGCAAGGATCCTTTTGCTAGGATTATTATGAATCGCACTTGTGAGGGACTAAAGGTGCTTGAAAACTTTACCCACATAAAAAAGGTGAAAACGTACATGTGATTTCGCTTTTGGGCATTGGTGTGACAAAATGGCTCCATTGCTTACAGAATTGAAAAAAAAATTACAGCCATTTACAGGCTCTGTACTTTAATGAACTCCTTCTAGAGAATTAATCGTATCGACTCCATATTTGGGCAGTGCAATCTAAAGACCTTTGTGATGAAAAGTTATTAAAAGCTTGAGTTTTTGTTGAAGTGTGTATCCGTGTCAGTCTACACGCCAATATTGAATCATAGTCATTGTACAACAAGAAATTATATGTTTTTTATACTTTGATGTAGTAGGATCCACCTCAAACTTGGGCAGGATAGCCGTAAGATGGATGATGCTATATTTTGAAGCTTGTGAGTTTTCATTGAATGGCGTGGCATTGAGTTTTGATGTTTTGCCATGACACAGAAAATTGTTGTAACTTGAGTGTACATGGTCAAATCTGTCCCAAACGTTACGTTTTGATAAGAACACATTTACAGGCCAATATTGATAGTTGTAGTATAGTATACTGATATATCGTAGTCAAAGCGCCACCGACCTGCAACAGGAAGTTACCTTCAACAAAGCAGTCCACTGTCGTGTTTGTCAAAATAAAAGCAAAAATGCCATAGCCTAAATACAACAGGAATACAACCATTTTGAATTAAAATGCAGTTTTAGTGCGCTGTACTTTAACGATCTCCTCCTAGAGAAATGATCAGATCAGCTGTCGTTGTAGAACAGTAAGTAAACCTTGTGTGACAATCATCATTAAATTTACATGAAATGTTCAAGGTTTGGTCTACACATGATATGCTGGAACATAACATAATAACATAATTAACATAATTGGTGTTTTCTAGGGCCACACAGTGGACAAAGGGAGTGACATTTAACTCCTTTGTGCAGTGTCTAAACGCATGAAAATTCAAATGTATTGCCGCAGGTGCAAGGGCCTGTTTATCGCTGCTTGCAGCTTTAACTAATTATTGAATAGTCTACATTACTTTTTAGTCCGCATCAATAAATGGTGGAAAACATTATTAAGATAGCTACATAATGAGTATGGAGCAGTTGTCAAAGTCAAAGTTGAAAGAGTTACAGAAGTCAGAAAAGCTGACCTTTTAAATAAATTATTGTTGTATAGTTTATTCTCTGTATTTGTCATATGTTATGCTTACCTGATACGTAGCAGACCTGTTGAACACTGAATAAAAAAAAACTAAAAAAACAGGCTACATCACAAAGTAATTGAAAATATACCAGGACAATTAAATGCCTTGGTAGGACAAGTGTCCTACAAAAATGATCTTTTAATCATAATGTAAGGAAATAATGGTGTAGTCTTTCTAATGCCCTGTGTTTGGCCTGATGTCACTGCAGTACCTGGTACTTGCTGATAGAGGTTGACAAAGGTCATAGAATTTGACTCATTATATTTAATGACCTACAAGTGCTCATTCCTTACTTTTCTCAAACTGAACTCAGCTCAGCCAAAGACCTTTGCAGCAGGTCAGGCAAAGACTTTCTTTGTGATCACTGTGTGCAACTTGCTCATCCATCTCTTCTTTTTTTATCTCTCAAGCTCCTTGTGGAGGCAATGTGACTGGATCTTCGGGATTCATCCTCTCTCCAAACTACCCACACCCCTACCCTCACAGCAAAGACTGTGACTGGCTTATTGCTGTCCACTCTGACTATGTCATTTCCTTGGCTTTCATCAGGTAATATGAGCTGCTACCCTGCCAATTATACTTTGTTGAGCTGATTTAAGTCAAAAAATAAAACACTGGATTTCTAAATAGCCAGAAATGTAAAAACAGGCTTAATTAATAATGTATTAGTTACATTTTAAAACACAGGGGTTTGATACATTATTCACATGTGTTATTTAAGTTATTTGAGACAATGATATTATTAAAAAGAAAATCCAGAAATTTAAGGTTACTGCAGGATATGAATTGTGGCTCCGATAACGGTGGAAAAAAAATGTTGTCATCTAGTAGCTTACAAGATGAAGCTTTCCTTAAACCTTTGTTACCCACCTGAAACAGAATGGAGTCTGTTCCCAGTGGATGCACGGCGGCTCAGGTTGTGCCATGGAATTGCTTGTTTTCTGCAGTGGGACCAGCTATAACATCATAGTATTGAGCAAAGTTGGCCATGTGTGTTAAGCAGAGCACCTGAATTTGAGTCCAGGTGTGTTGGGAGATAGGGGGAAAGCAGTAGTGCCTCTACACTCATACAGAAGGCGCCTATTCCTGCTACTTTGCTGAAATGTGGTGAAACAAGATTTCTGGATGAATACTGTATAATGCAGGCAGAACTGCGATATGAGTGCACCTCATTCCTAGGTTCAGTGATACTCAGACCGTAAGCTTTACATTATTAATTTCAATCTAAGCATGTAGCAGCAATACTTGCAGAGACATCTCACGGATAGGCCTGAGGGCACTTTCATGGACAGCGTTACTTTTGACTGTTGAGTATTATTTTATAGTCCTGTCAAAGGGCTGAAGAAGACTCCCATGCACTTTCCCTATTTTTGAGGTGAAGGAGAGAATTCACCATGTTTCTTTTTCAAATATGTCCTTCAAAAACATCTAATGGAGTTAGCACTATGCTGCTTTCTGTCTTGGGAATGCCAAATGAAAGGATGGAGTTATGATTTTAAATTGGAGTTGCCTTGATCCAACTCAAATGCAATTATCTCCAAGCTATTTACATTTTTGTCATAAACCACACTCATTATTTTGAAAACAAATGCTCCTCTCTCTCTCTGTTGCTGCAGCATGTGATTTGATATACAGTGCTACAATATGAAACGATCTTTTCACACTGCATTGCCGTTGCCGTCTGGGAAGAGTTTATGCCAGTGTAGTGTCACAACAATTTAATCTCTTCTCACCTCTTGGGGGAGATATCTTTTTTTATCTCTTTGTCTGGAGATGCAAAACAAATCGCTTGGCGTGACTCACTTCTAGCACCGCGGTGCACACTCTCCTTTTGAAACCCTAATGCATTTTAAATCTCACATACAATCTGTGCAATCTGGTGGTTAAGACTTGGTAAAATAATAACTGTTTTATCTCTCAATTGTCGGTTTCTTTTGCTTTTCACAGCTTCAGTATTGAGCCCAACTATGATTTCTTGTATATCTACGATGGGCCAGACAGCAGCGCTCATCTGATTGGCAGTTTCCAAGACAGTAAACTACCTGAGAAGATTGAGAGCACTTCCAACTACATGTACTTGGCATTTCGCAGCGATGGCTCTGTAAGCTACACCGGCTTTCATTTGGAATACAAAGGTACTCTCAATGCAAGTCGGAGTCTATATGCATTTTCACAGAATATGTTTATGTATTACAGCAGGGAATTTAGTTGGATACATATATAAATGAATTTGAAAATAACGTCATTGAAGTATGCTACTGTACACAAGTTTTTGTGTTGAGGCCAGCTGTGAGAACAGCTTTTATTTCACAATATCCATTATCCATTTCCACCATGTTACTTTTTTATAACACAGTTTTGGTAAATCAAACACAGACCGTTGTCACTGTTCTAAAAGGTGTGTTCTTTTCATTGGCAGCAAAACTGCGGGAGGCGTGTTTTGATCCAGGGAATATGATGAATGGCACCAGAATGGGTACTGACTACAAGCTGGGTTCTATGGTGACATTTCATTGTGAGGCTGGCTACCTGCTGCAGGGCTACACCACTCTGACGTGTGTCATGGGCAACAGCAAGAGACCAGAGTGGGACAGAGCCAAACCAAGCTGTCAAGGTGAGAGGCAACACTAGACATACATTAAAGGGGCCCTTTGTAGTTTTCAATGGCGTCTAGCGGTGAGGTTTCAGATTGTAACCGCTACCATCCCAAGCGTGTGCTCGTGTGCGTGCTCGAACTAATAAGCGAGCCAAAACAGAGACTGACACACCCCGGTAACAGCGTCATACAAAATTCTGGAAACTTAGGTAAACTCCCACTGCAATATTACAGTAATATTTTTATCAGCTTGACAAACCAATCCATGCTCAGTGCATGGTAACATTACATTTAGCCAACATGATATATTGGCAATACCTGCTTTTCAGTATCTACTTGTGTATCTTTTTAACCAGAGAAGCAATGTCAGTATAGCTAAATTTATTGGATGATAATGAAAGTGGTTAGTGAGCTAGACTGAATATTATAGATGAGATTGTTGCCATGCTTTAGTATAACAGTTAGGCTGCAGTTGTTACTGTACTGAATGGATCTTCCACTGTGATGTTGTCCTGCACCATTATGTTGCATTATTGTATAAGTTACAGCGACTGAGACTAGCAAAGAAGCTGTATACCTGAGTATCGGTTTAACAACAATAAATCTAAATTGAACGCCAGATCCTCTAATCTAGCTGGCAGCCTCTGCATTGCATCACTTTTGGTTTTAGAAACAAATCAACACTTTGACATAATATCGGTGGTACACTGTATAGTAATATAGATCATGTTAGCTGGTGAAGTAATGTAGCAAGTCATACAACAATATAATTTTGCAACGGATAACATTAGCAACTGGTTGGTGTTAGCCGGCAAGCTAACGTTATCTAACTTGAGCCAACTAAATGCAAAATCACAATGTATGTCACATGCTTTGCACTAATATTTGCTTACCTGTCCAATAGGATGAAAGCCAACTTTGTTACTCTGTTATTTTATGGTGTTAGCAGACTCTATTTTGTTAGCTGCAGTGTTGTTGCTGTGTGTATGGTTAAGAATCACTTGGCAAGAGGCTCAGGAGCACACATAAACGTCACAGCCTTCACAGACCAATGAATTTTTCAGATCAGACCTGATTTCTTCACATAGGAAGCGCCATACAAGCCTTTAGAGGTAACCGAGAAAGCCGGCGAATGGTTCATTGTTATGTAAGGGTTACAACCTGTTCACAAATAGGCAATAAAAAGTGATTAATTTCATTGAAAGACTACATATAGCCCCTTTAACAGAAGGCCTGAGTAGCTGAGAACTGTACTCCAGCTGTTTGGTCAGTATTTGACACTGTGTGATACCAGGACTGTGCTGTGTAGAACTGAGTTGAAACGTAGTGTCGTGTGGGGTCATTACAGAAATGAACAGAAAGGAGTCTACTTCAGTGTCCCAAAACATAGAAAAACTGTCTGTAATGAGTGGCCATTTCCACAAACACACACTTGTGTATGTCAGGAGTGTGTGTGTGTGTGTGTATTTTTTGATGACACCCTCAAAATGTAAATTACGCATAAATTATACACATTTGAGAAGCTGAATATCACGTGTTCTGATACTAAAACTTTAAAACATTAGACTTTACCTTTTTTTTTTTTAAAAAAAGAGCAAAACATCCATCCATCCATCCATCGTCAACCGCTTGGGTACAGGGTCGCGGGGTAAGACCAAAACAAATTATTTTCAAATGTGCATTCTCTCTTCTCTCCAATACACCCAGAAATGCCATATATGGTTTAGAGCAGCTGAATCTTATCAGTCTTAACAGACTAAAGCATTGTCCTTTCAGCACAATAAACACAGAAAGCAGCAAGATCTACCTATGCAGTATTTTGGGGTTCTCAATTGATCAACCCATAAATCTACCAATAAACTGACCCTAAACATGAAACCTGCAGTTCCAGTAAATCTAGGCAGAGTAAGATTAGCTTGAAAGAAATGGTGGATGAACAAAAGCCATATTAATACATTCATTATAAGACCTTGACTTTACAAGAAGTTAGGCAACCTCTGTGATAGGGTATGGTACAAGAAACTAATTAATCGAAATATAAAAGCCATGATGTTTGGTTGGTGTAAAGAGTTTACCTTGTCTGCAGAATTAGTTTGTTAAAAAACAGTAGTTAAAGCAACTGCATAAAGTGTTGACAGAAACTGGTTGAAAAATAGTAAATTTACAGTTTTCATACCGTAATATACCAATTATAAATTGTTATTATTAAAGGACAAATCTACAGCATAGGTATTCCATAGCGCTTTTCAGTATCACACTGATCAGTGTCAAGAAGAGAAGTAAGAAAAGATGAAACTACCCAGCGCTCCTCCCTTTGTTAACATTACACCATTTTTAATACTCCTCAAAGTATTTGATCTGCCAAGGTTGAATTAGAATTCAGCTCTCATTTTCAGCAGTGGGGAACGGGGGACACCAACTCTCTCACCAGGGAGCCATTCATTACTTTTACAATTGGCACATGTGTAACTTCACTGGACAGCCCTGGGGTTATGTGCTTTACGAAAGGGTCCATCAGCAACTCTCCATTTAGTATTTTTACTGTGAGACCAAATTTGAACTGATGACTTACCAGTCTGAAGGCTAAAGCTAATGGCTTCAGCTGGCCCAACATATGGGCTCCTGTTAACTTGATAGTAACCAGCAAAACATACGTTTTTTCTTTAAAGAAAAAACTGATTTCAATCGGCAAAAATTTTCCATTGCTGACACCCCCCCCCCCCCCCCCCCCCCCCCCCCCCCAAAGTGGATTTGACTTTTTCACTATTTATACCAACTAATTAACAAAATTAAGGGTACACTTAATCATCACAGTATAACATCATGTAAATTAAACTTCACGGATATCAATCTGTTCAGTTAGGAAGTCTAAGCGTTTGTGAATCAGTGTCACCTGTTTTGGTGCAAATGAAAGTGACAACAGTTGCAATGGAGAGGCAACAGCAAGTCAACTCCCAAAAAGGGAATGAACATGCAACGATGCAACGAATGTTCGGCCACTGAAATTAATCGTCCAAAAATAGCAAAAAAGCACTTTCGGTGGTCGGCCTAATAAGTCAAAAACCGAAGAAATTTTACCGAACAATTAATGCTACGTTGACATGTCGGCAGTGTGGAAGCATTTTAAAATGTCAGAGAATGACGCAAAAATCGCCGTTTACACTGTTCCGCTGAATTGTCTCCTAGCACATCCACACCATCTGTGGCTGACTTCTTAGAAAAGGCAACAAACGGTCTGACCTGCTTTGAGTGTTTCTGTCACTCGTTTCGGAGAAGGTGATTAAGCTAGCCGCACCTAAATTTGGAGTGCACTCGTATTAAAGCCTTTTATAGTAAATTTATTGAAATGGCCCGGTGCGAGCTGACACGCAGGTTAGCAACTTTATCCTGTCAGTTTCTCTCTTTACAAAGACACGTATGAGAGTCCTACCTGAAGAGAGGCTGTGAAGTCTTCATGTTATGCGATACGAGAACCAGATACAACATAATTTATCAAATTGGGTCGGACTTGATGAATTTAGTGCAAGGAGGATACACATATGACAAGGTCCAGTTTTCAAAACAAGGTGTCTATACAGGATGGAAATAAGATTAATTGGATTATATTCAAAGGAAGTATAAAACATATTACATGTGTCCATTAAAAGTAAATGGACACATGTAATTTACTTTACCGGACCCTCTCGGGCCACGGACCCACCCACCATAGTCTCTCCAAATCCTGTGGGAAACACTGAGTAAAAAGCACATTTTGACTATTTAATTAATGCAATGTTAATAAAAGGGAAAAATAAATGGAAAATTGCGAATGTACTTGAGCGGCATTCGGCAACTTTTTTTCATCATGTTCAATTTTGGCTTCGGACAAGAATTTTAATTTCAGTGCATCCCTAGATTGTGCAGGTGGTTGCCACAGATAAGTGTTCTCTTCTTATCCTTCCTGACTTCTTGATCGGTGGTCTGGGGAGGCATATCCTTGGAGGGTCGCACAGACCTCCACGTGCTAGCCAACAGTACCCTGACTGCTGTTAGGTACCGGGATGAAATCCTCCGAGCCTTTTAGGTGTGGGAATCACCAGAGGCCCCACGATACGATATTATCACAATATTTATATTGCGATTAGATTTTATCGCGATTTTAAATATATTGAGATATATTGCAATTTATTACCTTATTCCAACTTCCAATTAGGTCCCTAAAGTCAAACTTTGTCAACATCTGTTTATCTAAAGAGATACATTTCTCTGTTTGTTCATATCACTTTTTCAGTCCTCTATATGGTCCTGTTAAGTTTTCTAGTGGTCTAAAAAAGCAATGGATTTTATTATTCTAGTACCAAAAAGTTAAAACTTCCATCTGCAATTCATATAATAAAATATCGATACTTGGTGTCCGTGTATCGATACAGTATTGCCATGGCAAATATCATGATACTATGCTGTATCGATTTTTTTCCCCCACCCTTAGAGCCTTTGTCAGACCTTATGCTGGTGCAGTTGTGCCACAGACTGCCCGGGAGCTCATCCCCCAGGACACCATCGGCTGTCTCATCTGGAGCATGCCTAGACGTTGTCAGGAGTTCAGTCAGGCATGTGGGGGCCATAAACACTACTTAGTCACATTATGAGTTGCTGTAATGAAAGTCATCAGGTTGGATCAGACTTGATTTTCGGTGTGATTTTTAATGCAGAACTATATAAATGCAACCTTTTTTAGTGAATGTAAATGTGTGTGTGTGTGTGAGTGAATGTATGCATGGGCTGTGTGTGTCTAGGTCACTCACTGTCCCTCGGGTTGTTGCATGTTGATACATGGGCAGCAAGAAATGCCCTGTCTCCTCTTAGGAGTATTTTTAATTTTGAGAGGTCATTCAGCTCTTTGAAATCTGACATTCCAGATTTTACATTTTAGGAGGAAGTGCAGCTCTGTCTCAACTAGGGCTGCAGCTAACGATGATTTTAGTATTCAAAGCTTTGATAGATTATTTCAACGATTCATTGATGTGTCGTTTAAGAAGTACTTTTGCTTGGCGGCGGCGGCACCCCCCACCCCGACCGTAACGGATCAGCTGTGCACGTTTATAGATGATAGATATTTATTAGTCCTTTCGGAAATTCATAGTTTGTCATACAGCAAACATCAGACCAACAAATAGACAACTGCTTTACAAACACAAACATCACCAGAGTGCTATATAAGTTATACAAAAGGCTCGTGCAGACTTCACGACTTTCAGCGTCGGCCGATGGCCGTGCTGTTCACACAACTTACTGTCATATGACGGCAGTCTTGCAGAAGTTGTGGCGTTCACACTACGTGACTGATCGATGACAGGAACATACACACACTGCAGTAGCTGACAGCGGCTGTGTCACCTGACGCAGGTCTCCAAACCACGTTTTGTCAAGAAAACACATGTGAAATGTGGCGATCCTGCACATGAAACAGCTGTTTGTTACTATAAAGATGGCAATTAAAAAGACAAAGAATCTGGGTGAAAGGATGGATTAGCACACGCAGGTAGCAGGGATGAGCATTGTCTGAGCTACAGAGAGAGCTGGAGGTGAGTAAAAAGGTGCAGCTCCCCGACACCCAGCTAACTCTCGACTATGAGGTTACAACTCACGGCCCAAAAAGGAGAACAACAAACGATGCAAAGAATTTGTGTCGATGCATTTTATTGATCGATTTTATCGATTTTAATCGATGAATCGTTTCAGCCCTAGTCTCAACCTCATCAGTGACACGTCAGTCTTCCTTTTTCCATTGTGGTCACTGAGCCTGTACTTTAAGATCTGCCTCTGCTTTCTTCCTCTGACAATTTAGATGTTCTGCCAATTCATAATCTATTTTTAGGCCAGGTGAGGTTCTAATCTCCTTTGACTTTTAGTTTCTTCTTTCCAGTGTTCCAAATAGCTTTACATTGTGTTATAATTTGGTTTACTCTGATTGGCGTTTTGAAAGCAGTGTTCTGCGACTGGTCAGGGTGTGCATGAAAGGGTAGTTAGCCTCAGCACAAAATGACATAGGAGCTCAACTCTTGGGCCTGGAGGACTTTAGGGTGTCTAGGACACTAGATTTAAGGTGTTTAAGAAAATAGAGTGGTTTTTTTTTTATGTTAAAAATCAGTGCGTATCTGCCTAATTTTGCTCTACATACATTTGGTGTTTTTCTGTGTACGTGTAAAGTGTATCTGCAGAATTGCACTAATTTCTTATAGTGCATTTACTGCCATTTTGTTATACCTATCTTGGTATAACCATAACAGAATAACTCATATATGTAGTATCACAGATACTGTATATCTGTATAGGTATAAATGCCGACTGATAAGTAAAAAGAAATTGGAGTACAGATATGCCAAAGATATGTCTGAGTGCTCCGTAGGTATCTTGGTCACATTTCTAATCAGAATCCTGGGGGTTTACAGAAACTTCCTATTTTAAGTCTTAAGATAGGATTTTTCTCAATTTGGTATTACTGAAGCAAATCCTAACTAACTTTAGGAATCCTATCTTATCTCAGGTTAGGAAATCCTAAATACTCAATCCAACTTTTATGTCTGTTACCTAGCAACAGATGCTACTTTTCTCATCTCGCAGAGCTAAACAGCTTTTAATCACTGTTTTTTGGTAGTTTTTTTAATGAAACATTCCCTGAAAATGGAGCAGAAACAACAACTATCATTGAACTTCTACTGTTTGTAACCTCCGTCGAGAAATCCAAATCCACATAACGCTTAACTCGGGAGATTAAAGAGTAAGTAAAGTGGGCTAAAATAGCGGACACAGTCTCCGCCGCATATCTGGCATCAAGCGGAGCGCTGATGCTGTCAAAAAGAAAAGAAGTCCATTTACAGTGATATGAAGACACAGGCAACTGTTGTGTCCAAAGAGCCTTCACATTATGTTACATAATTACAGCGTTACAAGCGTTACATCGCCTACAGCCTTTCTACTATCGAGAGAATCAATTAAGTTGCACCTGTTGACATTTTGTTGATTTTGTAAAGGCAATTTAAGAGTGTTAAACGAGTTGGCAAACACTACCTGGTGGAAAAGTAAAAGTTAGGACAGCTTAACAGTTATCCTAAAGTTTATTAAAGATTTTACGAAGCTAGGATGCTTCAGTAATACACTTTTCTTATCTAAAGTTAGGAAAGGAATATTGATTTAGGAACTGTTAATCTGTAATGGCGTTTTTGCTAAATCAGTTCCTAACCCTTTATTACCATGGTTAACAAGCAGTTAGGATAAGATCTGCCGGTTAGGAAGTTTCTGTAATACGGCCCCTGATCAGTGATCAGTTACATCTGTCATATTTGAAATTTCAATTTAAGCACTGTCTGTCACCGTTTTAGCATCTCACCCAAGATTCAGCACATTAGGTTTGGTCTATTGTGCTGTGATGGTCCCATTAGCTCCCATGTCTGTTTAAATAAAGTGGATTGCAGGGCTGGGTCAATATCCTTCAAATATAACCAGTTAAAAAATCTTTTCAAAATGCCTCGTACAACAATAAATCATGTATGAAAATTTTGTTGGAGTTTGGACTTTGAAAATAATTTGCACTCTCTTGAAATGAAACCTAATACATAACCATCTGAAATGGCTAATCTGGTTCTCAATATCATCATATAGATCTAAGTAATAACTTAGCTTTTTTTTCTGGGTTTAGGTTATTCCTACTGTCTTTTACAAAACACAATGATTTGCAGTGTGCCTACTTCTCCTTAGCTCTACACTGAGCTCTCAAAATGGAACCAAAGCATATCCTGAGAATCCCTTCCTTTCTTGCTGTGCTCACCTGCTCTTGATGGAATTTAAAAACAAAGGGCTCGCTACAGTCCCCGCTTGACTATCTGTCATCAAAACATGGATGAGCCTAAACTTCTTTAACTTAAACGAAGACAAGACCGAGGTCATATTGTTTGGAAACTCTGAAATGCTTGATGTAGGTGCCCTTGGCCCTTTAGCATCTAATAATAGCTAGACTGTGAGGAATCTTGGTGTCTTTTGGACGCTGTATTTAAATTTAATAAGCAGATATCCTTTTCTGTTAGATCATGCTTCTTCCAGTTGAGAACTATAGCCAAGGTCAAGGCCTATCTCCCGGAGTGGAGCTTCTTTCGTTCACACTCCAGCTGGAGTACCGAGATCTGCCAATCTCCTCCTCCTGGATGTGTCTAAAAGCAGACTCAAAACCAGAGTCAATCAAGCTTTTGGTGTAGCTGCTCCTAACCTGTGGAACAATCTGCCATTCCATATCAGAACCGCCCCCACTCTCGGACGCTTTAAATCTTTTCCTTCGAGTCAAGAAAGTTAATAATAATAATAAGGCAAATATATTATCATTATATATCATATATTCTGTGATATACTGTGTACTCTAATTACTGTTTAAAAATCTAATCTAATTACTAACCCAATAGAGCATGCATTTCACCTCCTTAAGAGGAGACTGAAGGGAGAAACACCCCGAAACAAACAAGGACTGAAAGAAACTGTGGTAAAAGCCTGGAATAGCATCACAAATGAAGAATGCAACAGTTTGGTGATGTCGATGGGTCGCAGGCTTGAGGCAGTTATTGCAAGCAAGGGTTATGACACCAAATATTAAATGTTATTTACTTTAAAATTATTTGTTCCTTTAATTTTGCTCACCTAAGAATGCTGTGGTCTAATACAAATGGTGATATGTCCTAAGTTGCTTAACACATCTAGATGTGAATACCAGGAAATGAGCTGAAATTCTGAACTCTTGTCTCATACTGATCTTTTGATCTTAAACCCAAATGTCTTCAGTGAAAAACAAAAACAAAGGAATTTGCCTTACCGTTCCAATACTTTTGGAGGAGACTGTAAATAAAGTTGATATTGGGGGTGGTGATGGAGCAGTGGATAAGACACCCTGGTCTCTCTTTGGTGTGAGAGACCTGGGTTCAGTTCCCCACTGTGGCACATCCACCATTGTGTCCCTGAGCAAGAGACTTAACCCCTAGTTGCTCCGGCAGCATGCAACCTCTATATAGCAATTGTAAGTCGCTTTGGATAAAAGCGTCAGCTAAATGAAAAAATGTAATGATATTGATATTGATTGACAGTACAGTGTGCCCTCTTTCCCGCCAGCAGCATTCTCATATTCCTCCCCCACTACAGCAATATGGCTCCCAGTCTGTATGACAAGTCAGCTTGAATTAGAGTCCCACTTGCCATCATCACATATGTTTGATTACATGCATTTTGCTACCCCAACAACCAAACGTGGATAAACTGCTGATCCGTCGTTCTACATTAGCGCCTCTGCTCACTTTTGTTCATCCTCTCCTGTGCTGCTTGATGAAACAGCAGTGACATGTGCATTGTGTGGGCCACAGGGGGTTCAGAGCAGCTGGTGACAGCTTCCCTCCGACAAATGAGTGTGTGTTTGTTTACAGTTGAGGCTCCCCTACCTGATGGCTCTGTCCGTGAGGTCTGAGGCAACTGCATTAGAGGGCCTCGTGGCAAATTAGGTACATCATTAACAGCTTAAGATAGGACTCTGAGATGCGATGCAGGTGCAGGACAGACCACAGCTTTTATTAGTTAACCCAGTAGCCAGTGGAATATCTACCAACACTATCATGATGGTGCAAGTTTACAAGCTCCAAGCATTCAAAGGTATCAGTTTTGTTTGGGGGCGAGACGTGTTGGCCCCTCTCTTGTGGATGAGGTCTTCATAGCTTACTGTGGCACAAACTGCATTACTGCATACTAACATGAAAGGATGGTCTTTTGTAATGTTGTAGTCAGTTTAGATTGGACTTCTTCTTTGCACAGTGCGGTGACTGAAAGCCTGTTTCAGCTGAAGAGCAGAATCTGAGTTTGTCAAAACATGCTGCTGGGCGATACGGGCTGATTAAAGTTGCAGGCGTGTGGAACTTTTGTGATTGTATGTTTTGTTGATTGATGGTGTTTTTATGTATTTTGATGGCAAACAGTACTTTTCCTCCCTGGTTGTTTCCCTTTTAGGGTTTAACCCTGTAAACACAACTCAGGCTTCCTTTTTTGTCCTTTTACAGCTCACTTTTATTTTGAAAATGTCCCCAAAGTGTCTTTCAAGTGTCAAATGATTGTTGTATGCTGGCCAAAATTATATTTGTCAGC
Organism: Micropterus dolomieu; assembly: GCF_021292245.1. Lineage (NCBI taxonomy): Eukaryota > Metazoa > Chordata > Actinopteri > Centrarchiformes > Centrarchidae > Micropterus > Micropterus dolomieu. Next base: position 23,956,391 of record NC_060152.1, on the reverse strand, counting down.
AGCTATAAAGTTCAAAGGGGACTTTTCATTTCATTTTGTGATATTAACTGCCTACCTGTGCACTTCTGCTGGTTAAAATGGATTTGCTGATTGCATTTTATTGCCTCATTTCCCCAGGTATTATGAGCTGGTTGTTTGACATTTGTTAACTGTGCTTCTCTGTTGCTTCCCTTCCTCTGCCCCACAGCTCCCTGCGGAGGTCACTTCACAGGTTCAGAGGGAACTGTGCTGTCCCCAAACTACCCACATAATTACACCAGAGGCCAGAGCTGTGTCTATGACATCTTTGTCCCTGGGGACTTTGGTAAGCATTTCAAGAATTATTTTCACCGCGTTGCAGAAAATTGTTACCTGTAGTCTATTCAGCTTCTGCTTATAGCCCATATGTGGTTCCAGAAATATTTTTACTTTAATCTTGAAGTGAGAGGAGGAGGCTAAAAGAGACTGTTTGTGTTTTATGTTAATGATGAGGATAGAGGACAGTCTGTGAAGAAATGGAGGCTTATTCTCAAAGCTGGTCATAGGTGAAATAGTACTACCAAACAAAATGTTCAGACTTGCATAATTCATTTCCCTGTAGCGCTTCATTTGTATTTCATGCATTTCAGTGTTTTGTAAGTTTGGATTGGTATGTTTGATGGTTACAGCAGTTGACACTCACACAGGTTAAATGCTTGTCTGCTTCTGGATTAATATTCAATCCCTGTGTACATGTTTCATATCTGACAACTGAATTGGCAAATAATCAAGCTGATGGTTACGCTATGAATTGACAAAAGGTCATTGAAGGCCACTGCTATTTCTCACAGTGGTGTGTGTCTAATGAAATCACATTTAATCAATACATACATGTTTGAATTCCATATCAACACACTGTTGGAGGGGGGGTGCTGCTCCTCTTCAGGCTGTTTCACATGAGAATCTGAATAGCGGCAGTGTTTGGGCTTTAGCAGGAGGCGTGAAAGCACAATAGGATCAGGGGAAACAAAAATTGATTGTGTTGACATGAAAGATGCTCTGTACCAAAGGTAATGGAGAGGAAGGTCAAGCAGCAGAGCACTGTGGGCAACAGATGGTGTAAGCAAATGCACGGGTGCTCAGTTTATCCAAGTGCCCCTGTATATACATAATTCAGCAAAGATGTCCAGAAAACCTTTATGCGCTTCTGCTCAATATTCCATGTTAAGTCATAAAGAGATGCTGGGATCGTAGGCAGAGGCTTTTATCCTGTAAAGCCCTGTGCTTATGAAACACGGGTTAATCCCCAGTGTGATGATCCAGCCCGACAGTTTACATCCTCTGTTGCCATCTCCCACTGCTTATGGAGTCCAGGAACCCACAGGACCCACTTTTTTATTTATTTATTATAAATATTATATACAAATACAGCCTTTGCTTAAACTGCCTGGAAAAGCTTAATGGAGTGTAGAAGTCACCAAGCAACATTCCGACCTGGGCCTGCAAATTTTATTCCAGGGAGTGCAGACACGGAGGCTACTGAGGAGTCCCAATGAACAAGCCTGCTGTGGCGTGGCTTGAGGGAAATGTGTTCTGAGCAGTATAAAGCAACTGGGATTCACAGCTAGAGCAGAACAAGTTGAAAATGTTGGGACTACGACTCTAGCTAGGATGTAACAAGAAATCCTAAATGATCCAAAGCATGTGTCCCTGATTTCACTATATGAATCTTTGATATAGAGGCTAAAGCCAGAACTGATAATGTCCTTGCACCAGCATCATATCGCTATTTTCGGGGCAGTATTTAAGTGCTCTTAGAAAACTAGCCATTCACTTGTTATACAGTATTATAACCACAGTACCACCCTAACAGTATTTATTGTTGTTTTTTTTTTAACTTCAGTTAGTTACTTTCCTTAAACATGTGAGTTAAATTATATTAAAATAAAGCCAAGTGATGCATGTAGAGAAACAGTATTTTAGTGTTTTTAACCTCCAGATAAAACAGTATGGAGATAATTTCTGTTTTCTCTGTAGCAGCATGGCAGCTGAGTCTAGCCTATAGGCAGTGTGATAGCAGAAATCACATTTCAGTGTCTACTATAGAGGTAATTGAAATTTGTAGGCGCCTAGGGTAGAGTATCAAACGTGTGTCCTAGTCTGTCCTCCATATGACGGATGGCGTAGCATAAGCCTTTGATACATTGTGTCAACTAGCAGGAAAAGGTCAGTGGAAAATATCATCTCACGACTCCAGCCCAGTGACCTGAGGGTTTTACACCTGGGGGGTGTTGCAGTATTATGTAGATGCATGTCTTGCTGTTGCAAACACACTGTGTTAGTCCTCCTCAGAAAACACAACAGGTTTAAAGTTGGAAGGAGTACATATAAAATGAATTAAACCATGTGCTCTTAATGATTATTATTACATTATATGATTAAGTAAGTGCAGAACAGTGTCTGACATCATGTTTGAGTTATGGTGCAAGGGTGGCAACCAGCCATCAGCTGTTGGATGCCAGAATGAAAGCAATATTTTAATTGTTGATCATCAAATAATGGACATGGAATGCATACAATTAAAACAAGTGGCTTAGTGTCAGTAATAATGAAAAAAATAATATTAACAGTGATAGATGTTTTTTAATTGCATATTTACAAGGTAGCCTCAAGTTAATACATACAATTATAATAGGAAAAATAATTTCCTTCCTGTAAGCCTTATCAGATCTGTCATTTCACAGCTATATTTGATCTGGATATGCAGCAAATAAGGCAGGCCTGGAAAGTGTTCTTCATATTTAATAATAAACACAGTTGAAAAGTTTTTCAAGCATAACCTGAATTTATATTACAGTGTGCAATGTTGCCATGTTCCCAGATCTTGGCAGTTCTCACAGATGATAATATTACTGTTTCGCAGGTTATGAGAAAAAATAAGTCATCCTTTAATTTCAGCTTTGCCATTTGTGACAGAGTAAGTCATTTAGGGATGTTTTTTCCACGTTTGGCTGTCTTGTTGCTTGTGCACCTGGCTGGCTGCCTGGTGAGTAGTAGTGACAGTACACTCTGTCTACAAAAGTAAATAAATACGACAGCAACACTCTCATTTTCTTTCTACACGAAGGCGAGGAATTTAGAATTCTTGATTTGTTGTTGTTGTTGTTTATTTTTATATAGCAATAAAAACTGCTTGCCAACAGGGGCAACCACATCAAATTAAATGGTTGAAAGTGGTTCAGATCTTGTTGCCTGGGGAAAATGGACACCTGCTACTGTTGAGCCTTTCAGTACAAGTCATTAAGTATGACTTTGGGTGCTTCACGGGACTGTTATTTGTCGTTTCCTCGATCCTCGCTTGAACCAGAAGTTGTTATGCTCCGCCATCTTGCAGACCGTCCCAAAGCTCTTATTTGTGTTCCGAGGAGCTATGAGCGCAAACACCAGTGCTTCCTTCCCTTTATGTCTTTTACTGACTGACTCGCCCCCTTATTGGGTAGCCGTTATATTGATTGGAGGCTGCAGCTGATCGGACTGATCTGATGTATCACGACAGATAGGCCTAACATTAAACTACAGTGTATCACTGCAAAGTCTTAGGCTATATTTGATTTGTTTTATGATTCACTGTCTAGTTAAAATCTGAGTTCATTGTAGTTCTGAAAAACAAAAGCCCCACACACAGCTTTCTTCATTTTTTTTTTAGAAAGAGTTTTCTTTCTTTTATTTCTCTCATCAAATTTTATAATGGAGACAATTAAAGTCAGAGTCAGGGAGTCTGTCAGCAAGAAACATGTTTTACATAATTTACCGTCATTTCTATTGAGTCACATGTGAGACTGATCATTCCTGTGTTAGCCCAAATAAACGACAATAAAACATAGTAAACACGTAGACTAAGGAGTCGGACAAGTCACTAAACTGCACTAAAGTCTCTAATGAAGCAAGCAACGGCAAATAAAGCCTGCACATCCAGCCATCTCACCTACTGCATCTGATGAAAACAGATCCTGTGCCTGTGAGCAGGACATACAGTAACTTATAATTATTCATGTGCAGGTGTTAAACAGGTAACAGAGAATCATGCTGCTCTGCACTGATAACTGAGACTTTATTAGTACCAACACCGTGCACATGTGTGCAGACACAAACTCCATCAAAAGTCTCTACAGGTGTTAGAGCTGACTGACAGCTGATCCAGCTGTGATCCGCTGCTGATGTGATCAGAAACGGGCATCGCTTCATGTGACGCTTCGGAGGAAAGGACATCTTATGTCTCTAAAAACATATTTCCTTGTTCCTTCTCTCCTGGCTTGGTTTCCTTTGGTTCTCTCCATGAATCCCCCGGTGGGCGGGACTAAGACGCAAGGAAAAGACGCAAGTGAGGGAAACGTGGATGCAATTAAGAGACTTGAGAAGCACCCTCTGATTTTTGCATGTAGACATACAGGACTAATAATGATGACATAATCAGCTACATTTCCTTCCTTTTGTTTTGTCATCTGTAGTAGATTGCGAAAACGCACAGGTGTACACTGTGTGTTTTAAGATTCGCTGACAGGTTTTCATTGCAAAGGATTGCGAGAGCTTAAAACATTTTGGAAATGTTTATATGCATATGTCTTGAATGTTGGTAGATATTTTGTTCAGCGGTATAGATTTATTGTGTTCTATTCAAGCTGTCATAGTTTCTGTCTGACTGATTGAACAAACCCTATGGGTAGGTGCGCACCTCCCTGTATGTGTTTTCCCTTGGACCACATTTTACTCCTGATATACCAACATAATGTATGCACATAATAAACATCCATCCATAACATCATAATGCGCCACAGTGTAATCTAGTTCAATTCTGCCTGAAGCATCAACTCAATCATATAAATAAATGTCTGTCTTTTTGCATAGGACTTGCTGGTCCCTCATACTCATATCCTCTACACACATGTTCATAGAGGCACTTATGCAGCGTATTCCAGATGATCATTAACAATTATAACAAAGAAAGAGTGTTAAACACCAGTGATTAAAGCACACTGTGAGTATATTCAGTAAAAAGGCTATGTATTCATTTGCAAACCATCATTTCTTAGTAGCTCAGCACTCATATGTATCCTCGCTGCATAGCTTATTTTACTTTGCACCATTCAGATGTTGATTAAGGTACAATGTGCATCTTCCTTATAATGTTTAATTGTCAGAAATAATGGTTGTAGTCATATTTCAAACAATAACTCTGCTTCTGTTTTAAAGAGATTAATTATTCATGGCACTCAACCTTTGCCTTGGGCACTGCTTGTAAACATGCAAACATACAGCCCCACAAATTCATTATTTTTTACATGTTCAGTGGCTACTATATAATGTGTTTTGTCCTATACTTACTATACTTTTTTATTTGTTTTTTTTTAACATATGGACACATTTTTCAAGACAACAATTCCAAGTCATGCTTCTAGGTTAAGTGTTTCCCCCCCCAGCTTAAGTTTGTATTGTTTTTAGTTTGCTTAGAAGATTTGCTTGTTCGGTGCATCATCCTCATTTATGAAGCTTCAGAGGTGAGCAAATTTCTTCCAATTAGTAGGAGCCTCCATGGTGTTTTGTGTGTGTGTGTGTGTGTATGTATGTAATTTTTTTTTTCTCGTGTTTTTTGTTTTGAACTGCATCGTTCCCAGTGGGACGTAGCAACATTCACTCCAAATATCATTAACTGTGTAGATAACCTTTGAAATCGACTGTGGATACAAATCTCATTAAAATTGAGATGATTGTCAGAAGCCATTTACATGACTGAAGTTGAAAATTAAACTCCTAATGCTCTGAAATAGCATCACCATATATACCTCAAACCCTGGCCCTGGTTTTAATAAGGTTATGTAGCAGATCAAATAAGCAGACCACCATAGTTTTAATTGTGGTTAACTATGCAAAAGTTGCATTTCATCCTAAGTTAGTGTCTCATCAGAAGGATGCCCATAATGAGTCATTGGTGAATTTGATTTTGTACACACCATACAGTCACCTCTGTTTATGTGCCCAATGCTTTTTATAGCTCGTGTGTGTGTGTGTGTGTGTGTGTGTGTGTGTGTGTGTGTGTGTGTGTGTGTGTGTGTGTATAATAGTAACAACATATGCATATTGGTTGCCACAGAATGTGTCAGGAGGCGAGACACGAGCACTGACAGATTGCAGTAATAAATCTGGGCTGTAACAAGATGGACAGAATGAGTGAGAGAAAGAGAGTCCTGTGGAGACTGCAAGAGGTAATGGGAGTGTCTAACTACGAAAAAGAGGCACATAGATCTTGGTCGAATGTGAAAGACTCAGAGAGAACGAGTTAGATGGAGACAGCGATAATGAGTGAGAGAGTTATAATGAGCGAGACCTGGAATGAGAAGAGAAGGAGTGAGAAACAGAGTGCTGCTGAAAGCGATGATAAAAACGTTGACCCCGGGGGCTGATTGTTGACTCATCAGTGATGTTCGCTGCAGAGTATGAGTATGCCTGGGGCCACCTTAATACATGACTTGCTACATCCCACACAAAAAACATTACCTTGTCTGTCTGCTTCAGCTTACGGTGTATACACTACCCTCAGTGTGATTAACCAAAAATGAACTGTGACCTCTGCTCTGGCCCCACCTTGATGCAGAATTTGTTTTTGCAATGGGGCTCCACAGGTGCAAATGTCTGTGGGTGTGTAATTAGAGTGTGTGCCTCTATCAAATTTGAGTGTGTCGAGCACTCACATGAATGACTGCATTTACTGGATTTGACAACCTGTGGTTTTCAAGTCGATGAGATTCTGGGTACCCATTATGTATGTGCAATGGCTTGTGCTAGTTGTCAGAGATGGCCCTGAAATGTACTGAATGCTGTTTCAAAAACAGCTAAAACAGGAAGTATAAGAAGCCAGTTACAAATCCTTGTCCTCTTCCTCCTCTCTCTCCCTCCTGTCTCTTAAAGTGACCAATACTTACAGCTTTCAATGCACAGAGGAGATTCTTTTTACCCAAGATAGAAGCCTAATGGACTGGATTCAGCTTGTGCCAAGGTGCAGCCACATACTCCCTGCCAAAAGGGCTGATGCAATATCACTGTGATAATGGGTCATTAAAAATATATGTGTCTGTGCTGTCATACAATCCCTCTGGTTTCTGTAAATGAGGCTTGTGTATGCTGTCACAGCCCAGAAGGCCTGTGCTGCCACAAAGCAAAGACGACAGGTAGCTCTTCCATAATTCATAGCCAGAAGGACAAACATATGCTGCCATTTTCCTTACCTTTTGCAGTTGCCTGTGTTGTGAGTGTCTTTAACACCTTATCTGGACTTTGTGCATATTTTGCCTTAAGGCACATGTAGCTAATGCAGTTGCTGTGGACAAAAATGGGGCTTGCATTACATTCAAGCTGCATTTGTGGTGTCCTGAGCAATTGCTCCTTCACAGCATGACCCAGTGATAGTTCACCTGAGTGGCTGTGTACCAGTAAAACTTCTATTTCCTACCTATTTCATTTCCTGCCATCATGGACTTGCACAGTAGCTTGACTAACCAAAAGTATTTTCGTTACATGGAACTCCAATTGCAAACAGAGTGTGGTGATAGCAGAGCAAATGTCACCAAACCAGAAGCAGTTGACAAAGCAGTAATCAAATGAAACCCAGCATATCAGTGTATAAGTGGCAGCTGAAACAGACCATCACTGGCTACTTCTGACAAGTTTAATCCCACTTGTTCTCAGTGAATTTTGAATTTGCAGTTAAACAATCTGAATAGACATGACAGACGTTTAAAGCGCAATAAGGCAGAACCCCATAGGTATTTTTTTACAGCAGGAAAAGCTCAGGTGAAATACTAGCATTAACAATGTCTCTGTTTCGTTAAGTGTCCGATGACAGGAAAGGTAACTACAATTTCTTGAACACAAAGGCAACTAAGATGTGCTGTAAAAGTTATTTTGGAAAGAGATGCTTTTTTATACAGATACTTTGAGTCAGTGAGGACCAAATGTGCAGGAATTAAAGAAAATGACTGACAATAAATTTAAAAGACTAGGGTACAACAAGCATTGTTAAGATACATAAATTAAGTAATCTGATACTGCTTATGGAATCAACAGTAGCATAAAACATCACCATGGCAGACAACACAGATCTCAGATGTATAAAAGTACATCTCTGCAGCCACAGACACACACATTGAAGCAAAAAGAGAGCTGCACAGTTTAGTGTGTTTGCGTGCGAGAGTGTTACGTCCAATGAAAATGTTGTTGTACTCACCTGTCTAAACGTCTTTCTGTGAGTCTTATGCACTTCGAAGTCCTCCACACTCTGCTCTAAGTTTAACTTCTCTGCTTGTTCATTCTCTAAGCTTAATATAACCAGTCCACTCAGCCTCTCTGTTCCGACAAAACTGGTCCACTCAGCCACTCTGTCCCACTGCAGTCTTTAAAGTTTTCAAACATTTAGAAATGAATGCAGTCAGTGGTCTAAATTACCTTGAATGCAAAGTCCAAATGAAACGGAGTAAATCCAGACAAACACATGGACACGGGGAAAAAGGCTTGACCACAAGGTCTGTATATGAATGGGCAAAGAGTGAGGGGAACAGGCAAACTAAGTACCCTAGTTAGGAGGAGATAACGAGACACTGGTCAAACGAATCAAGGCAGACAATCACACAGGTGGTAAAACACACAGGTAGGAAGTAAAATGGTCTGAAACAAGAGGAGAGGTGAACAAAGTAAAACAGGAAACACAAAATGAAAGAATGACAACAAAACATAACCTAATACACAGAGTGGGAAAACACAAATACAGGAAGTGAAGTTGACAAAGACACAAGAGGAAGGATACAACTAAAATAAAACTGGAAATTCACAACACAATCTCATGTAGCCAGACCCAGCATGCATGCACATTAAACAAGGTATTAATCAAGGTACAACATTCTATTCCAGGTGTGTCAGGTTAGTGCAAAGTGTCACCTCTCACGGGAGTCTGCCCTTCTGCAGCTGCCAATGCACCATAAGCAGCTTCTCTACTGCACCGCATTGTTTTCCTGACTATTTTAAGTAACTTTAGTTGTTACTCTGCATCGGATGTGAATTGAAATGTAGCAAAGTACAATACTTGTGATAAAAATTACTTAATTAAAAGTAAAATTAAAGATTTCTTTCCAATCCTGTGTATGTGGAAAATGTACATAACACATGGAAATTAGGAGCTGAAAATGCCAGACACACTCCCTTTAAGACCTTTCAGATTAGGCAAAGGCAGAGGGAGAGAGAAGCCCTGCAGAGTCAGTCAATGTTCACTGATTAGCTTCCTCATGATACCTGAGAACCAGCGCCTGTTATCTCACTTTTATACTCCTTTTTAGATAAATACTCCACCAAATCCATCCATCGCCACAGAGAAGTGATGTGCTGGCAAGGTTTTGTTGAGTTTTAGATTATTTATTTAACACCTTGAATATTAATTTGTAACTCCTGCATTCCAGCATGACATTGCCACATAACATGAAGATTTTCCTCGAATCTTGTCACATGAGGATCTATTCAGATAAACTGTTCATTCCTTGCTTTCTTACGGCTGGGCCATGTGCGTCATGGAACCTCATCCTTTTCATTTCGGCACTTATGTTATCAGGTTAGAGCAGCCACACAGCCGCGGCACATGCACGACTGTAGCCATGCTTCATCTGAGTGGCCCGCACCTGTGTGCGAGCAGCAGCAGCAGCAGTTCAGCAAGGTAGCCGTCACATGAAGGAGTTGCCTTAACCAAAAACAGTAGAGGAATTATATTTACATTTGAGGCAAAAATACTGTGTATTAAGCAGATTTGTTTTAGCAGACTTAATCGCTATTACTTTTGCTGAACGTAAAATTTTATGTTTTGGGCATTCTGCTTTTATTATTCTTTATAGAGACAGTAGAGAAAGAGAGAGAGAGGGGATGACATGCAGCAAAGGGCCCGGTCGTATTTGAACTTAGGCCACTATGGTTAGGACTCAGCCTTGTGGTACGTGCTCTACCAGGTGATGACTTCTTTTTTTTGGTAGTAACGTGAATTATAGACACAGATTTTATAATAATAATAATAATAATCTTTACTGTATGGCAACTTTCATACATAAAATGCAGCTCAAAGTGCTTTACATCACAAGAAAGAAGAAACAAGAAAGAAGTACATGCATAAATAAATAAATAAAACATACAATACAGCAGCATATGCATAATCCACAAGCACAAAAACACAGGTATTAAAACTGGGAAGGGTAGCAGCCAGGGCTACAATAGAAAATAAATACAATATGTGTAATCAGTGAAAAGCAAAAGCATAACTATAATCAGTTAAAAGCAAAAGTATAAAAGTAGGTCTTGAGCTGCTTCTTAAAGCTATCAAGAGAGGTTGCTTCTCTTATTTGTAATGGGAGTTTTGTTCTAAGCCATTGGTGCATAATAACACAAAGCTGTTTCACCAAAAGTTTTACTGTTCATTCTTGGGACATTAAAGGCAGGGTAGGTAAGTTTGAGAAATTAGCCAGAAACTGCTGGATTTTGAAAGTATCTAACAGAGAAACTCCCTCCCCCTCCCTTCTGGGCTCCTTCCAAAGCCACGCCCCCAAAATACGTGAACGCGCGTTGCCGACACCGCAGGAGGACGAGGACAGTGTGACAAACGGAGAGCAGCGCTCAAATCAGGGGTAAGAAAACATCTAACTTTATCATACTCACTATCAAGCTAGCATGTTATTATTGGATAGGTTTAAAAAGACCGAGTTTTAATCAGTAACGAGCTGGATAGCTGTTAGAAACAGGTAGCTGTGCTAACAGCTGCGGTAACATTGGGCAAAGCTAAAAATAGGCTGATAAACATTTTCCCGTTTCCATCAGTTACACTACACGAACGTGAATTTCGTGTTAGACTCATAACATGTACGTTTTGCATGTTAGAGCTTCCATGGTGACAGCATTATTGTCTCTGATGAGGACTGCACTCCAGAGCCAAGCACAGACCGGGACAGGACCAGGGTCGAGGCGAGGCAGAGGAAGGAGGGCTGCCAGGGTCCGAGGAAGAAGAGGGAGGACGGGGAGGACGAGGTGCAAGCCAAGGAGCACATCTTCTAGGACCTGCGTTGAGCTTTACGCTCCAACAACAGCATATGAACAGGTATATCTATACATATATATTTTAATATTAGTCTATTATCTCCCAGTGTAATTGTCTCAAAGTTTATCTGGTGTTTCACCCTAAGCCATTTGGGTGTCAAAAATAAAGTGCTATATAAATGTAATCCATCACTATTATTACTTTTTATTGTTTACTGATTACAACAACTAACTACAGCTCTGCTTCAGCCATCGGCTCATCTGTGTCATGTACATTGACCTGGTGTGTAATGTGGACACAGAAGTCCTGTTAGAGAACAACAAGCCCCTCCCTGTTCAATAAAAATATCTGATCATGATGATGAATGTTCTTTCCAATTACACTGATCTTTTCCATTTGGGGTTCTAACAACTATATATTCCTTTACAGGCCAGAATCTGAGGACTGTGGACAACATCCAGAGTACAGTGTTTCCATGCACCACACATGGCTGATCTTCCAGACCCAGGACAGAGTAACAGACAGTTTGTAGTGTGGCAGTGTGGAGCACTTGGTCACAGAGTCGTGATACTGAGTTGCTGTTTCTGGAAGATATGCAACTGTTCTCCTGATCCACCAGGACAAAACAGAGGTTTAATCCTAGCAGGGTGTAAGATGTAATGTCACCAACTGCTACACAAATAATTCCCTCCACTGTGTGGATAAATACCCGTACATTGTTAGTTTTATTCCCAGGAGGGTAGAGAAAATACAGTATAAGTATATTTTTCTCTGTTCTGGATAATATTTTCATTCTTTTTTAAATAAAACATTGAAATGATGAATGCCTTTTCTTTGCACTTCCAGCATAAACAATCAAACAACTACATTTATGTCTTATGTCTGAAATGATGACCTCCAAATGTGGTATAACACTTGTTTGTTACTATACACACACACACACACACACACACACTACTAAAACTACAACCTATATCACAAATAGATCATTTTTAAAACATCAATAAAAATAAGTATATACAGGAAGAAAGACTAGGTGTGTCCAGATGTATCTTGACTGATTATGAAGACAGTTCAGACTTTACTTGTAGCATCATCATCTCCTGTGGAGATGATTTAACATATCACAGTCATCTCTCTGACATGATTACCACATTTCAAAACCAACCATATTACTTTCTGTTTTACGTTTTGCTGTATCTAGCAACACAGTTGGGGCAGGGACACCTGACTGAACCCCATGTTGACGGGGATCATCAGGTCTCCTGGTTCTGCTTCTAGGCATCTCCTCAGTAGTAGACAACTGTCGGAGGAGAAGGATGGCGGTCTGGAGGTCTGCGATGTAACTGTAGTCCTTCTCCACCTTCAATGAGTACAAAATCCACTTCCTGGACTTTTTGTTGTACACCTTGCTGTACCTGATAATACAGAAAGGAGGATCAGCTTAGTGAAAAGTTTCTAACACCTGACATTGTTCTCTTATAGAGTTAGTAAACTATTTCCACATAAAATGCAATCAATAACAATAAATCAGCACCATCTATCTGTATTCCTCATACTGTTTAATATTTTTTGACTCATCACTTATAAATGTATTGAGTAAAATGCACAAGAGTACTCATAATGCAACA
>NC_060152.1:23936087-23943589 GCF_021292245.1 Micropterus dolomieu | reverse complement strand
ATCGTTTAAATGCCACGGCCTACCTGAGCATTGTTTCTGACCATGTCCATCCCTTTATGGCCACCATGTACCCATCCTCTGATGGCTACTTCCAGCAGGATAATGCACCATGTCACAAAGCTCGAATCATTTCAAATTGGTTTCTTGAACATGACAATGAGTTCACTGTACTAAAATGGCCCCCACAGTCACCAGATCTCAACCCAATAGAGCATCTTTGGGATGTGGTGGAACGGGAGCTTCGTGCCCTGGATGTGCATCCCACAAATTTCCATCAACTGCAAGATGCTATCCTATCAATATGGGCCAACATTTCTAAAGAATGCTTTCAGCACCTTGTTGAATCAATGCCACGTAGAATTAAGGCAGTTCTGAAGGCGAAAGGGGGTCAAACACAGTATTAGTATGGTGTTCCTAATAATCCTTTAGGTGAGTGTACACTAACGTTGAAATGTCTCTCATAACTACAAACACACAGCTACATCATTTGTAAAAGAGAAACATCCAGTCAAATAACGCCTGCAGACACAAGATAATCACACAAACATATTAGATACAAGGTTTAAAGATAGGTGTAAACATAGTATAATAAACATAGATGGTGAATAACTAAACCGGCGCAGTCTGCACCTACATTGTCTTACCTAATATTAGCACAGCTCACCTACAGCTAGATATAATTCATCGTCTCTACTCTGGCTCCTACACCAGCCTGCACTCGGAGCTACCGTTAGCTGTACGTTAGTAGGTAGTAGGTTGCTACGTTTGCTAGCGATGAAAGTAACAAATTACCATCAAAATGATAAAAGCCAGATTACCTGTCCAGCAGAAATAAAGCCACCACGGTGTAACTTTTCAGCCCCTTGGTGTTCCTCAGTTGTCACTATCGTTGAAAAGCCACGCAGATATTACCTCCTGTCTGACCGCTTTGCTCCTCAGGTCTGAGAGAGCTGACCGGTTGCGCGCATGGCAGCTCCTGTAGCAGCAGGGAGAGTGACAGCCAATCATTGCATTCGGTCCGAATGGAACGAGTGGCTGTGTTTACTGCAGCGCTGAGAGGACTACAGACAGACGATTTTTATACTCTCTTTTTTCAGAGCACCTAACTTTTTAATATGCATTGGTGTGTATATAGACAGTTTAAACAAATATGACAAAAAGTGTTTCAGAAACAACTTGCCTACCCTGCCTTTAAGTGGACCAGCATCAGGGGACCTAAGAGAGCGAGTTGGAACATAATTAGATAAAAGTTAGATACATAAGAAGGTGCTACATCATGAAGTGCTTTAAAAACAAGTAAAATAACTTTAAAATCAATCCTAAATGCTACAGAAAGCCAGTTGACAGGAGCTAAAACTGGAGTGATGTGTTCTCTCTTTCTGATTTTAGTTTAAACACTTGCTGCCGCATTTTGAATTAGTTGAAGCCTATTAATATATTTTTTGGGTATACCAGTAAAAAGAGCATTACAATAATTTAATCATGAAAAAACAAAAGCATATAACAACTTTTTGGCATCTTCCAAGGCAAGGTGGGGTCTGACTTTGGCAATGTTTCTTAAATGAAAAAATGCGACCTTTGTAACACTGTTAAAATGTAATTTGAAATCCAACTCAGAGTCAATAAGTACACCCAGGTTTTTAACACTCTTTTCCTGCACAGCCAGAAATTGCAATCTATTAGACATAATTTGTTTCTATGTCTTAGAGCCAACCAGAAGAATTTGTCATGTCCTCATTTAGTTTTAGAACATTTTGACTCATTCAATATGTAATGGAAGACCTACATTCCACTAAGGGGTCGAGAGCTTTGGAGGTGTCTGGTGCAACAGATAAATAAAGCTGTGTGTTGTCTGCATAAAAGTAAAAATTCACTCCATGATCACTAATTTTTCCAAGTGGTAACATGTACAGACAAAACAGTAAAGTACCAAGAATGGAACCTTGTGGAATACCTGAGAGACTATCTGAGACATGGACAGCAAGACTAACAAAATAACTTCTGCCAGTCAGATAGGAATGTAACCATGATAGGGCAGTGCCAGAGATACCAACCCAGTTCTCAAGACGATCTAAAACAATATTGTGGTCCACTGTATCAAAGGCAGCTGTCAGATCAGGGAGTACAAGGATGGAAACAATTTTATAATCAGAGCTCACCCTGAGGTCATTGACAATCTTCACAAGTGCTGTTTCTATGCTATGTCTCCTTTTGAAACCTGAAATGTATTGTGTATCTTATTCTCATGTAGAAACATTGAATTGTTAATGCATTACCTTCTCCAGAATCTTACCCAGATTTGAGATAGGCCTGTAGTTGCTCAGCACCGAGGGGTCAAGGTCATGCTTCTTCGTTATATACCTAACAGCATGGCACTTGGGCCATCCACTTGTTTTAATACTATGAGCTACATGAACTAATTTTACCACATAGTCAGAAGTTATTCTGAGTTTTGTCTGTTGACTGCATGAAAAAACCCCATTAATGTCTTGCGATAAGGTGGCAGTGATAATGTATAAGTCCCAATACCTATGACTAGAAGTAACATTACTTTGAGCTTTAGCACAATCGATCAACTACACACAAGTGAAGAAACATTAAAAAAAAAGAGAAAAGAAATAAAATATGATATAGAGGGAGGAGAGAGAGAGAATGAAAGAGCATTTCTGAGATTATGACATTTCTCTTCTCTGCTGTATTGTAATGATCCTATCTGCAGCACATGCCCTTGTTTTTCACAGGGAAAGGAGTCTATCCCAAAAGCCAAGATGATAAAGAAATCGTATGAAAACTGAGAAGTGCAGCCAAAGTTTATAGTGGAGGGGCAGTAGCATTAAGCCAATCAGATATGCTGTCTTTTCTCCAGCCTGTTCTGCTCTTGTTTCCTCTGTGATTGCCCCAACCCTTTATATATCATATATATTTCTTAGCTTTTAAAGAGTGCTGATATTGGTCAAATTGAGATCCATTCTCAAAATCCACATGTCAGCCTAGCCTGTTTTCAGTTATGTGGTGACATACATCTGGCCAAATTATTTACTTTGTCATTCATTTTCTGCATTCCCATTGATGTGCAGCATGTGAAGAATCTTTTGGAAAGATTAGACATTAGAACAGCAAAACCATACTGTCAGTCCAAACTTGCTGTTGTAAACATACTAGACTCAAACTACTATCTCTGTGTAAATGCGGGACACTATATGTATTTGTTCTTGGTTTGTACATAACAGGTTGGCTCAGCTTATAATCTCTTGCAGCAATGCCCTGTTAAAATGAAATGACAGAAATGACAACAGAAAGAACAGTGTTGTGCAGTTAACAATATACACCTTCAAAAAGGAGGGATTATATTTAGCAATTTTTACCTGACCTGATTATGTATGATATTGCACAGGAAAGATGTATATTATCACAGTTTTGCATAATAATTTCCCAGTGATCTGTCTTTACTGTGAAATTAAGCATAGAAAAATAAAAGACAGGGTTGAAATTATCTTGCCAGCTACACACGGTGCAGGGTTTGTTATAGTGTAATGGTGTGGAGATGTTTTCTTGGCACACATTACTTCCCTTAATACCATCTGAGCACCACAACATACTGAGACATTGTTACTGACCAGGTGCATCCATTCATCGTCACAGTCTACACTTTTTCAAACGGTTACTTGAAACAAGCATTGTCACAAAGCAGTCATCTTCCCAAAATGGTTCCAGGAACATGACAGTGATTTTAATTCACTTCCCTTCCCTACACTTTCTCTATAGAGCACCTTTGAGATGTAGTAGCAAGGGATTTTCACAGTGTGAATTTGTGGTAAATGTCTGCAGGAACTATGTGTATCAAGTCAGAATTGAACCAAGAAGTTGGAACCATGAATCCATGCCTCAAAGAATTTAGGCTGTTATTGAAGCAGAAATCTCTTATGCAATGTTAGCTACAGTGGGTGTAAAGTCTTCTATAAATTACTCTAATGTACTGCTATTCAGATGTGATTGTTTTAATCACATGATTTGTTTAAACAGTTCCTGGAATCCATTAATACCTGGCAGAAACCACTGAGGATAGTAGAAACAATCACAGCCTTTTGTCACATTTTTCAAAATGACTGCTTTCAAATGGAAGAAAAATTAGATAATCATCACAGGATAGTGACATCCTGTAATTGTACATTTTCTGCATTATTTAAGCCCAGCAGAGTCCATCATAGAGGAATGCACAAAATCATGATCTAAAACCCAAAGAGCTATGCGATAAAAGTGACTTAACTGCTTTTGGATAATTCAAGGTGAAGATGCAGGCATGAAAATGCCAAGTGCATTGTGTTACACTACTATGACTAGGCCCAGAGGACAAAAGATTCATCATAGTCCTGCATAAATTAGGAAACAAGTTTACAATGATTTATTGACTTAATATCTGGACGTGATTACAGCAAAGGAGCAGATTGGCGTCATGCGTGGCTGGTTTTGGATTAGAGGCAGAGATGGGCAACACTGTACTTCTGAGAGTGTGTATACATGAGCTTGTGTTTGAGTTTGTGTGTTCATACACGCACACACACAAACAAGCAGGGGAGTGCAGCCTATTCAACATAGCGCGGTGTCTGTATGCTAATATCACAGTGTTGAGCTGTCCCTAAGGGTAAAATCATCTCTTATTCAGACTGTGGTTCAGCCATAGGCATTCTTACTACTCAACAGATAAAGAAACAGGTCTGTCTGTGCTGCTCTGTGCGAGTACACCTTTTTCTGTGAATACGTGTGTGCATTTGCATTTGTTTTTTTAGCTTTGTCATAGGTTTTTCATTTGTTTTTTTTTCATAGTTTAGTCATTTGTCTCCACTTCTGCCTGTGTGTGTGTACGTGTGTATGTGTACTGTCATTTGGTTGGTCGCTAGGTGGTGAGTCGAAACCACCGTGTCTTGGGACATAAGGTGCAGTATTGCCTCCAGTGGCTGTTAGGGGGCGTTTAGTCTCTCAATTTCTTACTCTGTCTCCCATTCTCTCTCTTGCTGTATCCTTCTTAGTTATGTAACGGGTATAACGGTTTTACAGTGCTGTACTGTGAGGCTACAAGCCAGAGGAGATCCGTATAGCTTTAAAGTGAAGACGACAGGAAGCTGCTCCACAATTCATAACCAGAGGGACAAATGTATGCTGCCAGTTTTACCTTTAGCAATTGCTTCTGTTACAACTGTTTTTTAAACACATTTTGAGGTAGGTTTTGTGTATTTTGCCTTGAGGCATGTGGATGTAGCTAACACATTGATGGAAGCTATTACTGGCTGGAAAATGCATTTACATTTGTTTTTTAGCATTGAAGTCTGCTCTTCAAAACTTGGCCCAATTATAGTTAGCCAGTTATTGCAGCTTCTTTCACTAGTTTAACACTTCTACAATGTTAGGTAATTGGTTAGTATTTAGCTGAGACAGCTAATGCACAAAAACGTGAAAACTACTGTACATAGATTTTGTATTCTCATAGATCGAACCCACTAGTCAAAAACAGGATAGTACTGCTATAAGCTATGAACTGTGTGAATTGCTAAGTTTTTTATTTTAAACAATCTCTTTTCAAACCACTTCACACACTTGATCATTTAAACTGAGCGAGACAGCTGGGAAATAATTTTCTTGTGAAGGTAAAATATTGGTAGTTTTTCATTTATTTTCATAACCTGCTCCTCTTATAAATCAGATTTCATTATGACTGTGAGATAACTGGCTTTTAGCTGAACACAAGCAACTCAATGCTCTGAGCCTGTAATGGAGGCACATGCTCTAAATCATGCCTGTTGTTGCCTACCAACATCGGATGTTTGATTGTTAACAGATATTAGCTGGCGTTTGGGGAAAAACAGGTTGAGGATGCTAATGAGCTCAGCCCCATGGTACGCACAAAATATACACATTGCAGTAATGCGGTAGCCGTACATCTTCATCAGGATGAAGAGTAGCGAGAGAAGCAGAAAAGAGAGGGAGGGATTAAAGAGCCTTTGCGAAAAGAAAATGTAGATTCCACTAGATGCTTGTGTACCAGAAGGTGAGATTGAGGCTGTAATTTCACCATTGGTAATCTACACACATACAGTACTTTTATGCACAACCGCACATTCACAAACATCACAGAAGTAGTGATCTGGTCTATATATTATGGTTGGAGAAAGATCAGATTATTTTCAGGAGCGTGTACACATTGATATAATCAGGAATGCTTAATTGGAAATGTTCATGCAAGACATTTAAATAAATCTTTGCTCATTAGCATATGTTTTCAGTAGTTCCCCTCGCTGCTTTTTTATGCCCTCTCCATGCAGTTCACATGTACCCTTTCCACAAACACGAATGTAATGCTAGTTCCGGGCTGGTGCTAGTGCAGGCTCAGAGTTGGTTCAACCTGTTAACCTTTTAAGAACAAGTTTACATTTCCTCAGGCTGGAGAGCTATGTATTTACGACACCGTATACATCTGTCTAAGTGTCTGCTGGCTGTGTTCCACTAGGTTATGCTAGCTGGCTAGCTGTTGGTCAGCTAACATCATCCAAGCAAGCTTAACTACTAATTAGCTAGCTGCTAAACAGCTAAGAAATACATAGCTGGCTGATAACTTTAAAAACACTGTTTTAGTCGGTATTATTGGTTACGATAATGCATACTAGGCTGGTTCTAATTGACGATTGGATCAGGGATTGGTTTTTCCATGGGCCGATATTAAGGCGATTTTAATTAACTGCACAACACTGAAGTGTTTCCCATTTATTGATTTATTTGTGGCAACATGACACGCCACAATATCAAATGCTGACTGTCACATACTATTTGAGTAAAATCATAATTCATTGCGTAGCTGCACACAGATTTGCTCAACACATCTGCTTGCTTGGGGCGGCATGGTGGTGCGGTGGTTAGCATTGTCGCCTCTCAGCAAGAAGGTTGTGGGTTCAAACCCCGGTTGCCCTTTCTTTGTGGAGTTTGCATGTTCTCCCCGTGCTTCTCTCTCCGGGTGCTCCGGCTTCCTCCCACCATCCGAAGACATGCAGGCTAGGTTCATTGGTTACTAAATTGTGCCTTGCACCCGATGTCAGCTGGGATTGGCTCCAGCCCCCCCCGCAACCCTGACGATGGATGGATCTGCTTGCTGTCTCACAAACACATTGAAATGGAGCTGTCTGTATATAGCCCCTCCTCTGTCTGTTCTGATCATGCACTGGAGGAAATATTGTCACCGGCTTTTCCGCGATTCCTTAATCAATCCGTAGTTGAATGGTCAGTATGATGAACACCGCTTCACAGATGTGTCCAAAACTAATGCATTCTGTTTTCTCAGTTTTCTTAAACAACGCTGTCAATGTCGGAGACCCACCTTCAAATACGTTTTAAGCAAGCATATAAGTAAGATAGCTTTTTTAATATTAGAATAAAACTGGGTTGTCAATGTTAGCAAGATGTAAATAGCTGCTAGTCAATATTGATATGGAGAACGATAGGCATGAACACGTGAA